>NW_006400283.1:271974-273732 GCF_000299155.1 Elephantulus edwardii
ATTGGCACAGGACAGAGCGGAGTTTAGGGCTGTTGTACATAGGGTCGCTATGGTTTGCAGGCGACTCGACGGCACATAACAACAACAACAACAACAACACCTTGACATATAGGAAAATTATGAGACTGAGAGCCAAGAGCTAACCAAAGAAGCAAGAGAGAAATAGAGAAAACAGAGAGAGGAAGATAAAGAGATAAAATTATTTATGAATGCTATGAAGGTACCACATAAAGGGTCTCACTCTCATAAGGGCCCTCTGGCCAAACCTGGAATTTAATAAAAAGTGGGAGACACATGAATCCAAGTTCTAAAATAAACTCTAATAAAGAGTCTTTTAAATGTTACTTTTGTTGGAATTATGAAGATTAATATGTTTTGGAATATTACTGAATATTTTATGGAGAAAATGAAATTTGTGCTTAACCTTGAAAATGAAATAAAATTACAGGCAATGAAGAGGGTAGGAAATTCTAGATTAAAGTAACAGATACTAGGAAAGTGCAACAAGTATATTGGGATAAGCAATTCTTAAGGGTTTAGGGTAAGGGGACAATTGTTGTTAAGTGCCATCTAGTCATAGATGACTCATATCAACCCTATGAACAAAAGACATGATCACTTGCATAACTTACATCGTTTCTCCAAGGGGATAATTAGAGAAGGAATATTTTTGCTGATAAATATTCTGGCCTTAACTTGTCCTACTTTCTCAGTCTCATTGACTGTGCCTTTGATCACATTCCAACTACTGGAGTCTTTAAACAGATAGTATCCCCTCTGGCCCTTAACTATGATGTTGTCTTTAATGCTTGCCTTTGCTCATACTATTGTTGTTGTTGCTATGTACTGTCAAGTCAACTATGACTCACACAAATCCTATGAAAAACAGCTGTGAAACTTGGCCTATCTCAAGCCCAAGTCACCATCTCTGATACTCCAGACCCCATTGCCACATTCACTGCATCAGTACATCTCATTTTAGTCCCTTCATCCCTCCATGTGCTGTCCCTCCACCCTTGCAAGCATGATGTCCTTTTCTAAGGACTGGTTCCTCCTGGCAACATACACAAAATATGTGATATGAAATTTGAAAATCTTTACCACCAAGGAACAATGTGGTCTCAATCTCTCTATGACAGACATGTTGCCATATCTCTTAGAAGTCTTTGGTATGCTCAATACTCTTCTCCAGCACCACATCTCAAAGGCATCTGTTCTTCTTTTGTCATCTTTATTCATTGTCTAGCTGTCAGATGCATAGCAATTAATTGAGAAGACTTTTGCTTGGAATCAGGCTTTTAGCTTTTAGACAGATACTGCTGCTCTTTAGCACTCTGGAGAGATTCCTGATAGCAGATTTTTCCAATTCAACTCATCTTTTAATTTCCTGACTGCTGGTGCCAAGGGTGTGGATTGTGGAACCAAACAAGATGGAATCATTTACAACTTCAGTCTTTCCTCCATCTCCCATGACGTTGCCCTTTGACCTAGGTGAAGACTTTTGTGTTCTTGATATTGAAGGCTGCAGTCCTTGATCTTCTGCAGCAAGTGCCAATTCATCATACATTTGCATATTACCATGTACTTCTCCTTTTTGGTATCTGACATTCATAATGCAGTTTTAAATTATGTGATTTTTCATTAATGTCTGTCTGTCACTAGACAAACAATTACAAGAAATAGAAATGGTAGTTAGTAATGACCATAGTACAGTGCCTAATACATAGTAGGTTTTTGATAAATATTTGTTTAATAATG
>NW_006400283.1:274133-284481 GCF_000299155.1 Elephantulus edwardii
TAATATTATTACTTTTAATTAAAATTTACAGAGATTTTTTATTTCCATTCAGTCATTGTTGTACTTTTCTCCCTGCCCAACCTCCCCTCCAGTTAGCTTTTCTCTTTGAAAATTAAAATAAAAACTTTCATTGTAATACAATTCCTTTCATAAGTTCACTCCACTATGCAGCCTTCATTGAAAACTAAAAGAAAAATTCTTTCATTGTTATACAATTCCTCCCCCCAAGCCTACTCCACATCATTTTTTAAAAAAAATACAGTGACTCAGAGTATTTCTTACAGCTTCCTTTTGCTTTCTTTCTTTTAAAAAAAATTATATTGTGTTTCTTTCATATACATTGTTGCTTTTCCCCACCCCCCACCCTCACCCTCCATCCACCAAATTATGTAATCCATTGATTTCTCCCCCTCCTTCATCTTGAACCTGCCCCAACCCTGTCCCTTCTTTCTTTGGATATTCTTACACATCTTACTGGTTGCTGTTGTTATGTGCCATCAAGTCACTTTTCACTCATAGTGACCACAGCCCTGAACCCTACTCTATCCTGTGCCAACTTTATTATCTCTGACACACCTACACTTATTACCCCAGTCACTGTATCAATCCATCCCATTGATGGTCTCCCTCTCTTTCTCCATCCCTTCACCCTTCCAAGCATGATGTCCCTTTCCAAGGACTGGTTCCTCCTTTCAACAAGTCCAAAATATGTCAGATGAAGCCTCAGAATCCTTTATTCTAAGAAGCAGGCTGGTTTTACCCTCTCTAGTATGAACCTGTTTGTTCGCCTGATAGTCCATGGTATATTCAAAACATTTCTCCAGTACCCCAGCTCAAAGGCATCAATTCTCCTTCTTCATCCCTAGTCATTGTCCAGCTCTCTGAAGCATAGCAAGCAATTTTGCAAAGACTATGGCCTGGATCAGGTGCACCTTAATCTTCAGACTGACATCATTGCTCTTTAGTACTCTGGAGAGGTCCCTGACAGCTGACTTTCCCAATGCAATTTGTCTCTTGATTTCCTGGCTGCTGGTACCAAGAGTTATCCTTCTGCTTTTACAATAATGGTTTTACATAGTATCTGCTCTTATGAGCCCGAGTTAGTCCACTCAGCATAGTGCTTTCAGCTTCTTTTGTTGCTTCCTGGATCATTCATGATTTTTCCCATGGCATTCTTCAGCATTGCAATTTGAGGCTTAAATCTGGTTCTTTCAGCTTGAGAAATGCAAAGTGAGTTTGCCACTTTTTGTTTTCCATCTCCAGCTCTTTGTACATTTCATTATAATACCTTGCTTTGTAGCTTCAGCTATTCTTTTAAATCTTCTGTTTATCTCTTTTACTTTCATAATTCTTCATTTTGTTTTGGCTTTTTTACTTTCTAGTAATTTTTTTCCTTTTCGTCTTTCTACATGAGTAATATTCTTGATGTCCTCTCACACTCAGGTAGACTTTGATCATCAGTGTTCAATGCCTCATATCTATTCTTGATGGTTTTTAAAATCACATGGCATAGATGCAAGATTTTATTTCATTCTTATTATTTTTTTCCAACTTTCTTCAGCTTTAATTTGAACTTTTACTTGAGTAATTAATTGGTGGTCTATTCCACAGTCATCACTTGGCCTGGTTTTGACTGTTGTTACTGAGCTTCTCCAATAATTCTTTCCACAAATGTTGTCAATTTGAAGTCTATGGGTAGAGTCATCATTTGTGTCTTTTAAATAAGGTATTTGCAATGAATAAATCATTGATTATACAAAAACCATTCATAACATTACTATGAATCATTGATTCAAACAGCATCTGACAACAACCACCACCAATGTCTAGGTCTTTCCCCATTAGAATCCCTTCACAAAGTTTCTTACTTTTCCTCTCCCCTCCCACATAGTTACAGCTAATATTGATTCTGGAAGCAAACTACCAGTAAAATTATGATAGATAAATAGATAGATAGATAGATAGATAGTTGATAGATAGATATAGATATATACAGATATAGCGATAGAGATAAATAGATATAGATACAGAGATATAAATACAGATATAGAGAGATGTATCTGTCTATATATTTATTGTGTTGAGATTTAAATTCCCAGTCATTTAAGTACACCTTTAAGTTGTACACTAATATACTATACTTTTTGTTATTCTGTGCTGTCAAGTTGTCTGCAACTCACAGTGATCCTATAAAGATCAGATCAGAATCTTGTCATATTCAGCTTAGAGAATTACAAGAAATATACTCTGATATTAAGACTTGGGCTGTTAAGAACGGTTACAGTCCACAAGCTGCTCTGTCAGGAAAGATGAGCAATCTCCTCCTGTATGGTTTACAACCTCTGAAAACTCCCTGGTGATCGGCTATAAGTAAGTTCTAACTCAATGGCACCTAATAACAACTACAGAGACTGTTTCTTGTCCCCATTAGTTAAGTGCTATGGAAAGCCAGCTTTGGAAGTTTAAATGTCTGCAGCAACAGAGTAAATCATTGAATGTAAATAGAATCAAGAATTTTATTTTGTTCATTTACTTGGTGAACAAAGTACAAAAAAAGAACTGACATTTTTTCAAAAAAATCAACAAAAACAGAACACCTTTGTCTAGTTTCAAAACACCAATTTTTAGTTTTATAAGCAAGTGCTGACCCTTCTATTAAAAACAAAGGGGAAAACCCAAAACCAACAACTCACTGCCCCAAAACTCAAACTCATTGCTGTCAAGTGAAAAAGATTCATAGCTGATTTTTCAGTGAATTTTGAGGCTAAAAATCACATAGCAAGATATTGTCAATCTTTCTCCAAAGACCTGCTAGTGGATTCAAACCAGCTGAAAGGTATGGCTTTGGGTTTAATAGTACAACTCCCTACCACCTAAGCTACCAGAACTCTCTTGTTCTTTTAGGAATAGTTCTTTAAATTAGAATAAAAGAATATATGATGTGGTTGTAGTTCCTATATAGAAGTTAATGATAATTGAAGTATATAGGTAAAAATTATACTTTTTAAAAAAAAGTTGGTGTGGTAAGGTCACATTGTATAGAAACAATGTTTTTGATTTAGACTGAAAATCATATTACTCATGGTGTGTCTTGCTCAAAGGTATAGTGGAAGAGTAAGAGAAGTAGAGTTAAAAAGTGGGAGTAACTAGAGTGATGTTATCCTCAGAATGCTGTGCTGTTAAGACAAATTAAAGATCATGCAGAAGTATCCAGAAGCAGAGGCTTATGTATGAACAAGAGCAAACACTGAAATTGTGCTCCTCTCCAAAGATCTGACATCCATTTTCATCATGACATGTTAAAAAATACAAGTCAACTTTACTAATCTTTCATAATATCATACTTTATGAAAATTACAACAGAACCATTTTTATTTCACTAATGAAAATTAGTCTTTTAACAAAGTCCTTTGTTAAAGTTTCCATTTTTCTCTCTTCTCCACATTCAGAAGATCAAGATGACACAGTTTCATGTTCATGGAAACTCTCAAATAGAAAGTATTAGTTTAAACTCAATGAATTATGGTGATAGAAAGTGCAATGGTTAATAGAAACTGTTCCATTGGTGATCCTGTCTAAATGAAACTGAAGGCTCACATCATACTTGTCATGCCTAAGATATGCCTCTGCCAAGGGGACTGTGATTCACTTTTGCCCACACAGTGTCTACATTATCTTATCTATTACTGTCCTCACCCAGCAGTGTCATCACATTGACATTCTAAGTGCTTGATTTCAGGTCCACAAAAGAAGAGGGTACTGGTTTCTGTGGAGGTAGCTACTCTAGAGGTAGAGACTTTAGGAGCTTCTCCATTGTAAACTAGCCTTGATTATTTACATTCTATCATATTTTTTCTTCTCTAAAAGCGAGTCATTTTGAGTCACTTCCTACTCATTAAAAGCCTACAGATAGGCCCAAGAATGCACAAAGCAACTTTAACATGACTTTAAAACATTTGGTAATTATATATTCATTAAAATAGTAGGTAAATCAGGATTAGAGCTTTATAATTAAACATTAGAGCAATAATAAAAATGGCTTATTGCCTAACTAAAAACATAAAGATTAATATAACTTATATTGTGATTAATGAAGAAATAGCATAAAAGTTCACATTGTATGATTATATTTACGCTGTATGACTATATTTGCATGAAATTCAAAATAGCCTAAACATTTATAGTTAGAGATCTTACAATGACAATTACCTCTGAAGGAATCAATTGATTTTGAAAGTATTTGAGAGATCTTCTATAATATAGTTATTTTCTATATTTTCATTTTATTATTATCACAAGTGTAAACAGATACCTTTAAAACCTGCTTTCACAGATTTTTACATAAATTAAATATATTCCTTCTGTATTCAGTTTTGTATTCTTAGCTCATGAGTCATGCTAAAACAAGTCACAGTTTGTCAATTCTAGTTAAATAACAATCATTTAATGTGTACTATATTAAAGATTAGTATACTTTGACCAAGTAGATTTTATTTCATAAATTTAAGTAAAATTCTACATTTCAAAATTAATTGGCATAATTCATTGTCAATTAGATGGTTCATTTAACACAATCATGGCACTTTTACTAAACAACTTTGGATAAAATTGAGTATTATGCTATAATAAAGTGTTATTTAAATATGTTCAATATTATACAGATACCATCATACTGAATAAAATGCTCTATACATTCTTTTACTTTATATATTAGGACAAGGATACATGCTTCAAATACTAGTACTTTAACTTATACTAAATTTTTGTTAATTATGAAGCAAGATAAAAATGAAATGTCAGTATTGAATTGTATATGCAGGGACACAATTTTCTCACTTCGATGTTAGTAAGTATCAAGAACACTTGGGATATTTCATTACATTTTTAATCTTTGATGATTTTTAATGTTATAAGGACAGATAATATCATACAGAGCATTTTATCTGTACAATTACTTTCACAGTTATCCAAAACAGAGTTTCTATTTCTCAGGTAGTTAATCTTTAACAGTGTGTGTGTGTGTGTGTGTGTGTGTGTGTGTGTAAAAACTGTCAAGTTTGTCCTTTCCATGAAGATGGCACTTAAAGCAAAAAAGGAAGCCCTTGCCCCTCCCAAAAGTGAAGCCAGAGAAAAGGCATTAAAGGCCAAGAAGGCAGTTCTGAAGGGCGTCCACAGCCACAAAAAAAAAAAAAAGCTACACACATTACCCAGCTTCCAGTGGCCCAAGAGACTCAGCAGGCAGCCCAAATACCCCTAGAACAGCACCCCCAGGAGAAACAAGCTTGACCATTATGCCATCATCAAGTTTTCTCTGACCAAAGAAGACAGAAGATAACAACACACTTGTGTTCATTGTGGATGTCAAAGCCAACAAGCACCATAGCTAACAAGCTATAAAGAAGCTCTATGACATTGGTGTGGCAAAGGTCAACACCTTGATTAGGCCTGATGGAGAGAAGAAAGCCTATATTCGACTTGCTCCTCACTTTGATAATTTAAATGTTGCCAACAAAATCATCTGAAGCAGAAGTGACATCAACTTCCTAAACCACATGTCTATGGAAACTCTATGAACTTGGAGATTGATGATAGGTAAAGAACAACTTCATCTATTGTTCATAGAGGCACTATGAGTCATCAAGTTGACAGCAATCAATGACAACAAACAGTCCAGGTGACTAATTCTAAATACAAGTATTTCCCATCAAGAAAAAAAAATTCTTTTTTTTTCTATCTCTCATACTATACTTTTTTCCTACGTACCTCATTTCATATTCTTAAAAATTCAATGAGGCCATATATGATTGACTATAAGTTAAGAAACAAACATATATTCTTTATAATTTATGAAAATGTACACATCAGTTTTATTTATTGTTGCTGTTGTGTGGTTAGGTGCAGTCATTGACTATGACCTGTAAGGAATCTATGAGAAACAGATCTAAACCATGCCTTACCCTGCTCCATGCTTATATGATCTAGGTCATACTCAAGCCATTGTGATAATCATTGCATCAATCCATCTTGTTGAAGTTTACATAATTTATATGTCTATACATGTTTCATTGACTATGCAAAGGTATTTGACTGAATGGATCACAACAAATTATTATTAACCTCGAGAATAATGGGAATCCAGTATGCTTGATTGTGTTCATGCAAAACCTATACTTGGGCCAGAAAGTATTTCTCAGAACAGAGCTAGGAAACACTGCATGGCTCAAAATCAGGAATGCATTCTTCCTCCATATCTTTTCCATCTATATGCAGAAGAGATCATTCAGGAGGCTAGACTTTATTAGGAGGAATATGGCATCAGAATTAGAGAAATACTCATAAATAACCTGTATTATGCAGATGATACAACCTTCTTTTGCTGAAATTAAAGAGAACAAAGGCATTTGACTGTCTGAAAAGAATGGAAATTACAGAACTTTTGACTGTGCTTATGTGAGACTTATACTTGAACCTGGAGATAGTCATCAAAACAAGAAAGGAGACACTGCATGTTTCAAACTCAGGAAGAGTGTACACAAGGGATGTATTCTGTCTTCATTTCTTTTCAATCTATATGCAGAACAGATCATCCAGGAGTTTGGGCTTTATGAGGAGGAATGTGCTATCAGGATTGAAGGAAGACTCATCAACAACCTGCATTATGCAGATGACATAACTTGGCTTGATAGAAAGATAGGAGGATAGTAAAAACAGAGGATAGAAAGAAAGGAAGATAGTGAAAAAGGAGAATAGAGAGGCAGGAAAGTAGAGAAGCAGGAGGTTAGAGAGGCCAGAGGATAGAGAGGCTGAGATAGAGAGACAGGCCAGAAGAGAGAGAGAGGCCAGAGATGGGGAGGCTGGAGGATAGAGAAGCGGAAGAACAGAAAGGCAGGAGGATAGAGAGGCTGGAGGTTAGAGAGGCAAGAGGATATGGAGAAAGAGAGAAGGAGAAATAGAGGTGGAAAAGTAGAGAGAGAGAAAGAGAGGGAGGGAGGGAGGAAGGAAAAGAAAGGAGGATAGAAAGAAAAGAGTATACTGAAAAGGAAGAAATAAAGGAGTATAGTAAAGAAGGAGGATAGAAAAAAGGTGGATAGAAAGATAGGAGGATAGAAAAAAGGAGCACAGAAAGAGTAGGATAGTAAAAAAGGAGCATATAAAGAAAGGAGGTTAGTAAAAAGGAGGATCGAAAGAAAGGAGTATAGTAAAAACGGATAGAAATATAGGCATATAGGAAAAGGGAGGGCAGAAAGAAAGGAGGATAGAAAAGGGGAGGATAGTAACAAAGGAGGATAGAGAGGCAGGAGGATAAGAGGCAAGAGGAGAGAGAGGGGAGAGGAGAAGAAAAGGAGAGGAGAGAGAGAACGTGCAAGGAGGATAAAAAGAAAGGATAGTAAAGGAGGATAGAAAAAAGGACTACAGAAAGATAGTTGTTACGTGGCGTTGAGTTGCTTGCAACTCATAGTGACCCTATGAACAACAGGCCTAAACTCTGCTCTGTCCTGTGCCAATCACACTGTCTCTGACACACCCATTCCGATTACCCCAGTCACTGAATCAATCCACCTCATAGAGGGTCTTCCCCTCCTGCGCTGTCCCTCCACCCTCCCAAGCATGATGTCCTTCTCCAAGGACTGGTCCCTCCTTACAACATGTCCAAAGTATGTTAGACAAAGCCTCAGAATCCTTGCCTCCAAGAAGCAGCCTGCTTTAATAATCTTCAGGATGAACCTGTTTGTTTTCTTAGCAGCCCATGGTACTTTCAATACTCTTCTCCAGTACCACAGCTCAAGGGCATCAATTCTTCTATACTCCCTAGTCACTGTCCAGCTCTCTGATGCATAACAAGTGATTGCAAAGACCATGACCAGTACCAGACACACCTTAGTCTCCAGAGAGACACTATTGCTCTTCAGTACTTTAGAGAGGTCCCTAACAGCAGACTTTCCCATTGCAATACATCTTTTAATTTCCTTGCTGCTATTGCCAAGAGTGTTGACTGTGGAGCCAAGCAAACTAAAGCTGTGAACAATCTCAATTTCTTCATCATCCATCCTGATGCTGCCAATTGGTCCAGAGGTCCTGCGGCCCTCAGGCCAAGAAGAAACTACACACCAGTTCTACAGGACACATCACCTTTGCTTGAGAAACATTACCACTAAAGTTAAGAGACTCTGGTCACAGCATAAGAAACTGTCAGCAGCTGACATGTCTGGAATCACAGAAGCCAAAGAAGCTTTAGATATAAGCTATCAGCTGAAGGGCTGGACAATGGGAGATAGAAGTTGAAAGGAGTGGGTAGAAGTGCATGGGTATCCTGATGGATGATGGAGCAGGGAAATAAGTGGGTCAAGACACTTGTGCCAAGGGCAGGGACAACACTGAAACTAACGGTTAATTCCACAATAAGGGATATATCTTTCACTTTTTCTGTGAAATGCTTGCCTGAATACTTCTCTAAATATGAACATTCAGATTAAGACAGACTAGGAAGAAAAATTGGCCATCCACTTCTGAAATAGCTGGCCTCTGAAAACTCTATATACAATAGAACACACGTAGAATAACAGAAAGAAAACTGAGGTGGAACTTTCGAGTATGGAAAAATACAAAGGAAGAGGAACAGTTGTAAGAAGATACTAATGATTGGAACATGGAATGTGAGAACCATGAATATAGAAAAATTAGATATTGTTAAGGAAGAAATGGAACACATAAATATTGACATACTAGGTATAGGTGAGATGAGATGGACCGGCATGGGGCATTTTGAGTCGGATGATCATATGATGTATTACTCCAGAGATGAAAAGGTGAGGAAAAATGGGGTTGCTTTCATAGTTAAAAAAGCCATTTCTATATAAGTCTTGAAGTAAAATATTGTGAGTGACAAGATAATATCCATACACATACAAGGAAGTCCAGTGAATACAACTATCATTCAGATATGTGCACCAACAACCAGCGCCAAAGAAGAGGAAATAGAAGATTTTTACCAACTTTTACAGTCGGAGATCGATCGAACATGCAATCAAGATGCATTGATAATAATGGGGTGACTGGAATGCAAAAGTTGGGAACAGAGAATAAGATTCAGTAGTTGGAAACCATGGACTTGGTGACAGATATGAAGCTGGAGATAGAATGATTGAATTTTGCACAATTAATAACTTATTAATTGCAAACACATTTTTTAAAAGACATAACCATGGTTATATACATGGATTTCACCTGGATAGAAAGATAGTAGGATAGAAAAAAAGGAGGACAGGAACAAAGAGGGATATAAAGAATGAAGGATAATAAATATCGAGGATAAGAAAGTAGGATAGTAAAAAAAGAGGAAAGGAGGAGAGTAAAAAAGGAAGGTAGAAAGAAAAGAGGATACTAAAAGAGAAGCATAGAGAGGAGGATAGCAAGAAAGGATAGAAAGAAAGACAGAAAAAAGAATAGAAATAAAGGAGGATAGTAAAAAGGAGGCTAGAAAGAAAGAAAAACAGAGGATAGAGGCAGGAGCATGGAGAGGCTGGAGGGTAGAGAGGCTGAAAAGTTAGGCCACGATAGAAAGGCCAGAGGACAGATAGGCCAGAGCATAGAGAGTTGGGAGAATAGAGTGTCAAGAGGATAGGGCAGCCAGAGGATCAGAGAGGCCAAGATAGAAAGGCTGGATGATAGGTCTGGTGATAGAGGGGCAGGAGGATATGGAGCAAGAAAGGAGAGAGAGTGATAGAGAGAGTGAGAGTGAGAGCGAGAGGGAAGGAGGATAGAAAGAAAAGAGGATAGAAAAAAGGAGGATATAAAGAAAGGAGGATAGTAAAAAATGAGGATAGAAAGGATGATATTAAGAAAGGAGGATAGGAAAACACATGATAGAGAAAAGGTGGATAGAAAAAGGATGTTAGAAAGCAAGGTGGATAGAGAAAAGGAGGATAGAAATAAAGGAGGATAGTAAGTAAAGGAGGGTAGAGAGGCTGAGATAGGCCGAAGAACAGAGAGGTTGGAAGAGAGAGAGACTGGAAGAGAGAAAGGCAAGAGGATAAAGAGGCCAGAGGATAGAGAGGCTGAGATAGAAATGTTGTTGTTGTTAAGCGCCGTCGAGTCGCTTGCAACTCATAGCGACCTTATATACAACAGCCCTAAACCATGCTCTATCCTGTGCCAATCGTACTGCCTCTGACACACCCATACCGATTATCCCAGTCACTGAATCACTCTACCTCATAGAGGGTTTTCCCCTCCTGCGCTGTCCCTCCACCCTACCAAGCATAATGTCCCTCTCCAAGGACCTGTCTTTCCTTACAACATGTCCAAAGTATGTCAGACGAAGCCCCAGAATCCTTGCCTCCAAGGAGTA
>NW_006400283.1:285956-287347 GCF_000299155.1 Elephantulus edwardii
TCAGCTCTTTAGTATCTTGAATTCTTCTTTGTGCTTTGGCTTCTCTACGCTCCAGTGCAATCTTCAGAGTTTCTTCTGACATTCATTTTGGTCTTTTCTTCCTCTTCTGTCTTTGTAGTGACCATTTGCATTCTTCCTGAATGATACATTTAACATTCTCCCAAAACTCATCTGGTCTTCACTTATTAGTGTTCAAGGCCTCAAACCTGTTCCTGAGATGATTCTGAAATTCAGATGGGATGAAATCAAAGTCATATTTTGGCTCCTATGGATTTGGTTTCATTTTCCTCAGTTTCAGCTTGAACTTGCATATGAGTATTTGGTGGTCTGTTCCACAATCAGCTCCTGGCCTAGTTTTCACAGCTGATATTGAGCTTCTCCAGCGGTTTTTTCCATAGATGTAATCGATATGATTCCCATGCCTACCATCAAGTGAAATCTTTGTGTATAACCTGCGTTTATATTTCTTATAAAACGTATTTGCAATGGATAAGTCATTGATTGTACAAAATTCAATCATTCTATCTCCAGCTTCATTTCTGTCACCAAGCCCATATTTTCCAACTACTGAAATTCTTATTTTCCAACTACTGAAATACTAGAAGATAAATAGGCCAGAGGCTGGAGCATAGAGAGGCAGTGATTAGGGAGGCAAAGGATATGGAGACAGAGCGTGGAGAGAGAGAGAATGGGGCAGGGAGAGAAGGACAAAAAGAAAAGAGGATAGAAAAAAAGGAGGATAAAAGAAAGGAGAATAGTAAGAAGTGACAGAAAGATGGATAGAAAAAAGGATAGAAAGACAGTACGGTAGAAAAATGGAGGATAGAGAGGTAGGCGATTAGAGAATCAGGAGGGTAAAGAGGATGAATGATAGAGAGGCTAGAGGATAGAGGGGCTGAGAAAGAAAGACTGGAGGATAGATAGGCTGGAGGATAGAGAGGCTGGATGATGAAGAAGTCGGATGGTACAAAGGCCAGAGGGTAAAGGGCAGGAGGATAGATAGGCCGAAGAATAGAGCGGCTGGAGGAGAGAGAGTCATGAGGATACAGAGGCAGTGGGATAGAGAGACAAAGGATATGGACAAAGAGAGGAGAGAGAGAGATGGAGAGGGGGAGAGATAGAAAGAGGTTAGTAAAAAAGGATGAAAAAAGAAGGATAAGAAAGAAAGGATAGTAAAAAAGGAGAAGAGAAAAAAGAATAATAAAAAGGAGAATGGAAAAAAGAGGATAGAAAAAAAGGGAGGATTGAACGATGGAGGAGAGTAAAGGATAGATAGAAAGAAGGATAGTAAAATGAGGATATAAAGAAAGGATAGAAAAAGGAGGATAGTAAGAAATGAGGATAGAAATAATGGAGGATAGGAAGGAAGGAAGGAAGGAAGGAAGGAAGGA
>NW_006400283.1:287532-289475 GCF_000299155.1 Elephantulus edwardii
AAAGAAAGAAAGAAAGAAAGAAAGAACAACAGGAGGATAGTATGAAAGGAGGATAGATAGGAAGGATGGAAAGAAAGGAGGATAGAGAGAAAGGAGGCTAGAGAGAAAGGAGGAACGAAAGAGAAAAAAGAAAGAGAGGTGAAAAGAAAGAGCATTCCGGAACATAATTGAGTAACTGATCCTTCTATACACTCCCGTCTATAGACTCATTTTATACCATAGGTGAGGAACTTAAAGGCCTTTCTTCAATCATTTCTAGCTAATTAGACTAGTTGACTGGGCTGAAAAAAGAATACTATCTTTGTTCCCACCTGTTTAATTAAGAATGCTAACCAACCAGTAATTAGTACCAAATTAAATACCAAAACAACCCAGGTTAAAAATGGCCTAAACATTTCAATTGTTTTGCCACTCCATCATTTTTAATGTTAACTGTTCCTTCTCTCCAAATCCCACCCACAGGCCTAAATCTACCTTCTTCAAGCCTCACAATTATCCTGGAAGGGTTCTGGAAACTCACACAGCTTTTGATGATACTGGCTTGACAAACAGGTTGCAGAGCAGAAAGAGCACCTGGCCCAGGTTAGGATGTTTTCCTTGGCAAACAGAAAGAGAGTAGGCCCATCCAGAGTCCCAGGCACAGTCTTCTTTCCTCAGAGTACTGTGACATAGACCATTAGGCCATGCCTTTTAGCAGGGTGGAATCTCAGGATATCAAGGGATAAGAGAGGCATTTTGAAAGGTGAACCCTTGACACCACACCACCTAACATCAAAGGAGTGTTACGCTGAAGCTAAGATTCTAACTCCTGGAGTCAGTTATTCTAATTATATGGGAACCTCAAATTTCAGGAAAAGAGAGGTTTTACTAGCAATGTAATATATGATTAAAACCAACAGCACCAGAAGCTATTATGAAAGGATATTTCAATCCCATCCCATTACGTGTCTAATATATAGGAAAGCAAAACAAAGATTTTGATCAGTAGTAGGTTTATAGATGGCCCATCATCTAAAAATTTTTAAATTGTTTTGTATGGTACTGGCTATCACTTCTTCATTTGAAAAGCTTTAGCACTTGATTGCTTTTTGTCAGCCTAGATATCTATGTCTCTCTAAAAAATGAGGCGTTTGTTATAAGGACTATTGAAAAACCCATGAGGGTAGGCAACATGGCCCTAGAGACCAGTTTGAAAGTCATCTACAGGAGCTGGTTCTACAGAAGCTGTTGGCTGGCATTGGTGAGCAGTAGGGTGGCCTGGTTTAAATTGTTTTTTGTCAAACATTCTCTATGTGATATAGCCCTGGTCTGTCCATTGCTGTACAGAGGTAACTCATGGTTGCTGTGATGCAAAACACTGTGACACTGGTGTGCCAAATGTGATACTGGTTACTCATGGTGGACAGTGTTTGATGGAGCTTCCCCATTCATACAAACTTGGAAATAGGTGTGGCATCCATTTCCAAAATGGCTTGCCTCCAGGAACTCTATGAACAGTGCTCAGGTCTTTCGTTCCGAGGGTTGTAATGCGTTGTCCACGACTCCACAACACTTAACAACAGCAATATGGCAAGCAAGTGCTTCCTCTTGTTTCTGTGGCTGCAGGAGGGGCTCCTTTCAGTATTTTGTCTTGGTGTCAGTCTTCATTGTAAGCCTCTATTATAAGCCTTTGGACAGACTTTGGGAGCTACTGTGAATGGAGCTTCTAATTACTCTAATTGATACCTAGACCACATTTGGAATTTGTAAAATTGTATCTGGTTTTTTGGTGTTGTTTTGTACGTCCATCTATGGTAGTGACCTGTGCTACCCTCACACATTATATTTTAAGCCCTAGTAAGACTTCTAAGGTGAAGATTTCTTCCAATGACATGAACCACTCTTTGCGTGCCGTGGTCATTCTATCAGAGCCTGAGGAGAGAGAGAGGGAGAGGGAGAGGGAG
>NW_006400283.1:289895-292573 GCF_000299155.1 Elephantulus edwardii
AGAGGAAGGAAGGAAGGAAGGAAGGAAGGAAGGAAGGAAGGAAGGAAGGAAGGAAGGAAGGAAGGAAGGAAGGAAAAATAAGCCACCAATTTCAAACTTAAGGATGCTTTGGAGTATCTTCTTATTACATTTTTATCACTCAAAAAAAGAAAATAGCTAAAATTTAAGTAGAATTCTCTTACACTGCAAACCCAAAGGCCACATCTCTCTGATGGTACAGATCTAGCAGTGATTCTATCAGAAAAAAGATGGGCCATCTCCTCCCATTCAGTTTATAACTTCAAAAACACAACGGTGAGCCAGTTTTGTTTCAACAACAGAGACTTGTTAATCATGTCAAAGTTTGCTTCGCTTTATTGTGGAAAAGGAGTTGTGCTATCAACCAATGGCAAGTGGCTTGAATCCATAAGATTTTCCCAAAGTAAATAGACGAGCCATCTCCTCCACAGGATTTACTTGCATGAAACTTGGTCATGGGACACTTAGAAAGGGCAGAAGGCAGGCTAAAAGACAAGACACCTCAGCAAAGCTAAAAACCCCTGCCCATACAGGTAAAAAGCGGAGGACCGCCCAAGACTGAGAGAAACTCGGTCGGAAGAAGAAACTATCTACACACCAGGTCCACAGGACACATCATCTCCACTTGGGACACATTACCACTAAACTTAGGAGACTCTGGTCAGAGGATAAGAAACTGTTAGCAATTGAAGAATCTGGAATCACAGAAACCAAGGAAGCTTTAGATATAAGCTATCAGATCAAGGGCTAGACAGTGGGAAATGTTGAAGGGAGTAGGTAGAAGTGGAGGGGTATCTTGATGGATGGTGGAGCAAAGAAATAAGTGGGTCAAGGCACTTGTGTCAAGGGCAGGGACAACACTGAAACTAATAGTTAATTCCACAATAAGGGATATATTTTCACTTTACATCTGAAAATTCAGATTGACACACTAGGAAGAAGGATTGGCTATCCACTTCCAAAATAGCAGGTCTCTGAAAACCCTATGTACAACAGAACACATGTAGAATGACAGAAAGGACAACCGAGTATGGAAATACAAAGGAAGAAGAACAGTTGTAAGCAGACACTAATGAATGGACCATGGAATGAAAGAACCACGAATGTAGGAAAATTAGATATTGTTAAGGAAGAAATGGAACACATAAATATTGACATACTAGGTATTGGTGAAATGAGATGGACCGGCATGGAACATTTTGAATCAGATGATCATATGATATATTACTCCAGAGATGAAAAGGTGAGGAAAAATGGGGTTGCTTTCATAGTTAACAAAACCCATTTCTAGATCCGTCTTAAAATACAATATTGTGAGTGACAAGATAATATCCATACACATAAAAAGAAGTCCAGTGAATGAATACCACTATCATTCAGATATATGCACCAACAACCAGAGCCAAAGAAGAGGAAATAAAAGATTTCTACCAACTTTTATAGCCAGAGATCGATCGAACATGCAATCAAGATGCATTGATAATAATGGGGTGACTGGAATGCAAAAGTTGGGAACGGAGAAGAAGAATCAGTAGTCGGAAAACATAGACTCGGAGACAGAAATGGAGCTGGAGATATAATGATTGAATTTTGCACAATCAATGACTTATTCATCTCAAACACAATTTTTTAAAAGACATAAACACAGGTTATACACATGGATCTCACCTGATGGTATGCATAGGAATCAGATTGATTACATCTGTGGAAAATACTGCTGGAGAAGCTCAATATCAGCTGTGAAAACTAGGCCAGGAGCTGATTGTGGAACAGACCACCAACTACTCATATGCAAGTTCTAGCTGAAGCTGAGGAAAATTAAACCGAATCCACAGGAGCCAAAATATGACCTTAATTTCATCCCACCTGAATTTCAGAACCATCTCAAGAACAGGTTTGAGGCCTTGAATACTAATGAGCAAAGACTAGATGAGTTGTGGGAGGTTATCAAGGGTATCATCCAAGAAGAGTGCAAACGTTCATTACATAGACAGAAGAGGAAGAAAAGACCAAAATGGATGCCAGAAGAAACTCTGAATATTGTGCTGGAGTGCAGAGAAGCTAAAGCACAAGGAAGAATTCAAGATACTGAAGAGCTGAACAGAAGATTTAAAAAAGCAGCGTGGGATGACAAAGTAAAATATTACAATGAAATGTGCAAGGAGTTGGAGTAAAAAAATCAAAAGGGTCGAACTCGCTCAGCATTTCTTAAGCTCAAGGATCTGAAGAACAAATTAAAACCTCGAGTTGCTATAATCAAGGATGCTTTAGGCAAAGTATTAAACAATCTAGGAGGTATCAAAAGAAGATGGAAAGAATATACTGCGTCATTGTATCGAAAGGAATTGGGAGATACAGAAGAATTTAATGAAACAACATATGAGCAAGAGCATGTGGTGATGAAGGAAGAAGTTCAAGCTGCTTTGAAGGAAACAGCAAAAAAATAAGGCCCCAGGAATAGATGGTATACCAATAGACATTTAAACTAACAGATGCTACCCTGGATGTGTTCACCAAGTTGTGTCAAGAAATCTGGAGAACAACCACTTGGCCAACTGACTGGAAGAGATCTATACTTGTTCCCATTCCAATGAAAGGTGACCCAACAGAGTGTGGAAACTATAGAAAATATCACTGATTTCACACACAAGCAAGATTCT
>NW_006400283.1:292673-299795 GCF_000299155.1 Elephantulus edwardii
ATCAGCAGAGAACTGCCAGAAGTCCAGGCTGGGTTTAGAAGGGGTCGTGGTACTAGGGATATTGTAGCTAATGTTAGATGGATCTCAGCTGAAAGCAGGAAGTACCAGAGGAATGTCTATCTGTTCTTCATTGATTATGCAAAGATGTTTGACTGTGTGGATCATAACAAACTGTGGCTGACTTTGAATGGGAATCCCAGAACACTTGATCATGTTAATGCAAAACTTATACTTGAACCAAGAGGCAGTCATCAGAACAGAGCAAGGAAACACTTCATGGTACAAAATTGGAAATGTTGTATGCCAGGGATACATGTCCTGTCTCCATACCTTTTCAACCTGTATGCAGAACAGATCATTTGGGAGGCTTGGCTCTATGAGGAGAAATATGGCATCAGGATGGGTAGAAGATCTAGCAACAGTCTGCGTTATGCAGATGACCCAACCCTGCTTGCTGAAACTGAGGAGGACCTGAAGCGCTTGCTGCTGAGGATCAGGGACAGCAGCCTTCAATATGGATTGAGGCTCAATGTCAAGAAGACAAAGATTCTCACCACTGGACCAATTGGCAGCATTAGGGTGGATGGTGAAGATATTGAGATTGTTCACAGCTTTAGTTGGTTTGGCTCCACAATCACCACTCTTGGCTCCAGCAGCCAGGAAATTAAAAGACGTATTGCAAGGGGAAAGCCTGCTGTTAGGAACCTCTCTAAAGTACTGAAAAGCAACGGTGTGTCTCTGGAGACTCATGTGCGTCTGGTACAGGCCATGGTCTTTGCAATCACTTGTTATGCATCAGAGAGCTGGAGAATGACCAGGGTGATTAGAAGAATTGATGCTTCGGAACTTTGGTTTGGAGAAGAGTGCTGAGGGTACCATGAAAACAAACAGATTGATCTTGGAGAGGCTGCTCCTTGGAGGCAAGGATTCTGGGACTTTGTCGGACATACTTTGGTTATGTTGCAAGGAGAGACCATTCCTTGGAGAAGGACATCATGCTTGGGAGGGTGGAGGGCAGGTGCGGGAGGGGAAGGCCCTCTGGGAGGTGGACTGATTCGGAGACTGGGATAATTGTAATGAGTGCGTTAGATACAATGAGATTGGTGCAGGACAAAGCACAGTTTAGAGCTTGTTGTACAGAGAGAGGGTCACTATGTGTAGCAAGTGACTAGACGGCACATAACAACAACAACAATTCATATGCTTTTTTCCTTTGATTGTCATTCTTATTTTATTATTTTCTCAATTTATAACTTATTATCACAGTTCTAAGATTCTTAGTCATATGATATAGTATGTTGTGCACCAGTTAATTTTGGAGCCCCATCTTCAATTCTCTCCCTTCAAGTTGGACAAGCTACTTAAAACTTTTACTAAAATATTTCTCATCAGCCATTCATTATTGTTCTGAGAATTACCTCAGGTAAAAGAATCATGCCCTTAAAAGTGTTTGCATGTGTATTATGTCTACATTTACTTGTTATCTTTCCTTTCCCTAGTGGATGCTAAGTTTATAATTTTCTCATTTAGAATACATTCAATGATAAAAATTTTGAGTAAAGGTAAAAGGTGTGGATTAAAGAATCATTAATAGAAATATATTTCAATGGTCAATTATGTAACAAGTTACAGAAACTGGCTGAAAAGATTAATAATTTCTTATTCACATCAGATGAGGACATGGAGGGTTTGACCTATTTTCTGTTTTGCTTAGACTTGGTGAAGGATCAATTTTTGAGGGAAGTTAAAAATAAAGAATGTATTATGATGAAATTGAAAAGAAGAAGAAACTTAACAGTAACAGAAAACTTCTAAAATAAGGTAAAATTATTTCTAATTTATAATGACTCTATACACAACAGAAACACTGCAAACTCTTGCACTATCTTCAAAATCATTGTTGGTTTCTTTGTTACAAATTACCATGGCAGTCTTTTGTGCCAAGGCTATTCTGTTGTTATTGTTGTTGTTATATTCTAGCTTACACTTAACTTTACCAAACATGATATCCCTCTCCAGGAACTGTTCCCTTTTGAGAACATACCCAAAGTTTGTGTGCTTCTTCCAAGAGAAAAGTATTCCTTTTTCTAGTTGTTATTGTTGTTAGATGCCATGTTGAGTTGAGTACAACTCACAGTGATGCTATCAACAACATATCTGATTCTTGCCCTATCCTGTGCCATCCTCACCATGCACTTGAGCCCATTGCTGCAGTTATGTTTTTAATGCATCTTGTTGGGGGCAGGATCTTCCTTTCTTTCATTGACCTTCTATCCTTCCAAGCATGGAATTCTTTTCTAAAGTGTTGACTGTCCCAGTAATATGTTCAAAGTAAGAGAAATGAAATTTTGCCATTCTTCTCTCCAAGGAGCACTCCAGCTGCACCTTTTCTAAGACATATCTGTTTGTTCTTTTGGTGGTTCATAGGGCATTCAGGACTTTTCCTACAACACCACAACTCAAAGGCGATAATTATCCTTCTGTCATCCTTACTCATTGTCCAGCTCTCAGATGCATAACAATTAATGGAAATGACCATGGCCTAAACCAGGTGCACCTTAGGATTAAAACTGGCATCATTGCTATTCAGTATTTTGAAAAGATACCTGACCTTGGAGTTGCCCAAATCAACTTGTCTTCTTATCTCTTGACTGCTGGTACCAAGGGTGCTGATTATGGATCAATCCTTTCTCTATCAATCATGATGGTTCCCATGGCCCAGTGGTAAGGATCTTTGATTTTTTTTTTTTTATATTAAGGTGTAGTTTATATTGAAGGTTTTCTTTGTTCTTATACAAAAAGGGCTTCAGCTACTTCAGATACTCCTTGTTTTCATTAAGCAAGGTTGTGTCATCTGTATAATTCAAACTGTTAATGAGTCTTCCTTTTTGTTCAACACTGTAAGTTAAATCCATCAATTCTTCTTCAACATTATATTAATTTTTACATGTTCATGTTGTACCATAGAGTTGGAACTGACCCATAGCTGATCCTCCAGTGGGTTTTCAGAGGCAGTTAATTGCACAAGAGGAGATTACTCATCCTTCTCTCTCAGAGCAGCTTGCGGCCTTGAACCATCTGCCTTTGGGATTGCAGAGCAGCTTCTTCAGACAAGGTCATCTTAGTTCTTAAAGTAACATATTTTCTTTTTAACTCTTAGAAAGTTTTCACAATAGATCTGGCACAGTATGATAGTAGGAAATTGCCATATTTTTGTAGAGTGACTATTTTTAAGTCCTTATGTTTTCTAGTCTTACTTTCTGGAATATTCCTTTTTCCTAGGCTCCAGACTTGTTTAATGTTATTAATATTTTATTGAAATGTCAATTTCAATAGGAAATTACATCTCTATGATATTTAAATTACATTTAAATGCAGAGATAATGTCTATGAAAACTTTATCATAACTCTGTTCTTCCTTTGACAAACTATATTTTTCCTTTAATCATGCTGCTTATTTTTTAACACTTTATTTTTATGTTGTTGTTGTTATGTGTGTCGAGTCATTTGCGACTCATAGCGACCCTATGCACAACAGCCCTAAACCCTGCTCTATACTGCGCCAAACGCACCGCCTCTGACACACCCATCCTGATTACCCCAGTCACCGAATCAATCCATCTCATAGAGGGTCTTCCCCTCCTGCATTGTCCCTCCACCCTCCCAAGCATGATGTCCCTCTCCAAGGACCCGTCCCTCCTGGCAACATGTCCAAAGTATGTCAGACGAAGCCCCAGAATCCTTGCCTCCAAGGAGCAGCTTGGTTTAATCCTCTCCAAGATGAATCTGTTTGTTTTCCTGGCAGTCCATGGTACATTCAGTACCCTTCTCCAGCACCACAGCTCAAAAGCATCCACTCTCCTTCTGTCCTCGCTAGTCATTGTCCAACTCTCTGACGCATAACAAGCGATTTCAAATACCATGACCTGTATCAGGCGCACCTTAATCTCCAGAGAGACACTGTTGCTCCTGAGTACTTTAGAGAGGTCTCTAACAGCAGACTTTCCCATCGTGATACGCTTTTTGATTTCCTGACTGCTGGTGCCAAGAGTGTTGACTGTGGAGCCGAGCAAACTGAAGGTGTGAACACTCTCAATCTCTTCGCCATCCATCCTAATGCTACCAATTGGTCCAGTGGTGAGAATCTTTGTCTTCTTGACATTGACCCTCAGTCCATACTGAAGGCTGCAGTCCTTGATCCTCTTCAGCAAGTGCACGAGGTCCTCCTCAGTTTCAGCTAGCAGGGTTGTGTCATCTGCATAACGCAGATTGTTAATAGATCTTCCACCAATCCTGATGCCACGATTCTCCTCATAGAGCCCAGCCTCTCGGATAATCTGCTCTGCATACATGTTGAAAAGGTATGGAGACAGGATGCATCCCTGGCGTACACCCTTCCCAATTTTGAACCATGCAGTGTTACCCTGCTCTGTTCTGACTACTGCCTCTTGGTCCAAGTATAGGTTTCGCATTAGCACAATTAAATGTTCTGGAATTCCCATTCTTCTCAGAGTCAGCCACAGTTTGTTATGATCCACACAGTCAAATGCCTTTGCATAATGGAAAAATATATGACAAAATATATTTATAAAGAAATACATGAAGTATAGAACATCAGCACATTAAGGCAATTTCTTCTATGACCTACTAGGAAATAATAAACTTTTGTATTTTCGCTCTTTGGCACATTGGAGAAGTCTGTAATAGAAGATATTTCTAATGCACCTTATTCAAGTCATGGTATTTTCAATTGCTTTACATAAATCTGAAAATTAGACAATCGATAAGGAAGACTGTAGAATTGATGCCTTTCAGTTTTGATGTTGCCAAAGAGTATTTAACCAGTCTGCCAAAAAGAACAAACATAATTATCTTAGAAGTAGTACAGCCAAAATGCTCCTTAGATGGTGAATCCTACTCCCACATACTTCAGAAATGTTATCAGAGGGAGCCAGTCTTTGGAAATGACATCACACTGGGAAAGGTAGAGACTCAATAAAAAGGGACAATCTTCAACAAGATAGACTAGAACAGAGGGTTTGAGCATATTAGAGATAGGAAGGATAGCAGAGGCTAGGATAAATATGAGCTCTGTTTTTCATAGTGTCACTGTGAGTGGTAGTCACCTAGAGGCACCTAACAACAACTTTGAAAAACTGTCAAACATTGATAAGTATACTCTTTGCAATTGCATGCTATGCATGAGAGATCTGGACAGTGACTAGTGATGCTAGAAAGAGAATTGATTCCTGTGAGCTGTGGTGCTGGAAAAGAGTGTTGAGTATACCATGGACTTCTAGGAGAACAAACAGGTTTGTCCTGAAGAGGGTGAGACTAGGATGCTCCTTGGAGTCAAGGATTCTGAAGCTTGGTTTGACATACTTTGGGCATGTGGCAAGGAAGGACCAGTCCTTGGAGAGGGACATGATGTTTGAGAGAGTGGAAGGACAGCGCAGGAGAGCAAGACACTCGATGAAATGGATTGATTCAGTGATTGGTGTAGTGGGAATAGGTGTGTTGGAGACAGTGAGATTGACACAGGATAGAGCACAATTTAGGGTTCTTGCACATAGGGTCGCTATGAGTCGCAAGCAAATCGATGGTACATAACAACTACTATGAATGTTTCAAAATCCATGAGTGAAAACATTTTTTTTTTAATTTAACAAGGATGGAGAAAAGATTGAGGTTAACAGTTACAGCTTGCTTGGCCTCACAATCAACACTTTTGGCATCAGCAGTAAGGAAATCAAAAGGTGAATTGTATTAGGTAAATCTGCTGTCAGGGATCTTTCCAGAGTACTGAGAAACAAAGATGTTGGTCTAGACAACAAGGTGTGCCTTACCCAGACCACAGTCTTTTCAATTACTTGCTATTCATCAGAGAGCTGGATAATGATTAACGATGATAAAAGAAGAATTAATGCTTTCGAATTGTGGTGCCAGAGTCTTGAACATATCATTGACTGTCAAGAAAAGTGGGTCTGTCTTGGAGAGGGTGAAACCAAGTTTCTACTTACATGGAGCCTAGGATTTTGAAGCTCCGTGTCACATACTTTAGGCATATGGCCAACCGGGGGCATAAGGGTTGTTCTTGTTGTTATGTGCCATTGAGTCACCTGCAACCCATAGCAACCCTATGTACAGCAGTTCTGACCCTTGCCCTGTCCTAAGAGAATATCATTAATTCTGACATACCAACCCCCATTGCCCCAGTCACTTTATCAATCCATCTCATCTGGGGTTTTCTCTCCTATGCTGTCCTTCCACCCTTCCAAGCATGACGTCCTTCTCCAAAGACCAGTCTCTCTTGGCCACGTGCTCAAAGTATGTGAAACTGTGCTTCAAAATCCTAGTCTCCAAGGGAAGACTTAATTCCACCCTTTCCAATATAGAACTATTTGTTTTCTTGGCAGAACATGGTATGTTCACGACACTTCTACAGCACCACAATTCAAAAGCATTGATTCTTCTGTCATCCTTAGACACTGTCCACCTCTATGAAGCATAAGTAATTGCAAATACCATGGCCTGGAATGGGCGTGGGATGCGCTTTATTATCTAGACTGACACTGTTGCTTTTCAGCACTCTGGAGAAGTCCCTGACAGCAGATTTTTCCAATTCATGTTGGCTCTTGATTTCCTGACTGCTGGAGTGAAGAGTGTTGATTGTAGAGCTGAGCAAGTTATAATAACGTCAATCTTTTCTCCATCTATCATGGTGCTGCCAATTGGTTCGGTTGTGAGAATCTTTGTGTTCTTAATGTTAAGCTTCATTCCATATAGAAGACTATAGTCCTTAACCTTTTGTAGCAACTGCTTCAGGTCTTCTTCAGTTTCAGCAAGCAAGGTTGTGTCATCTGCATAACATAGGTTGTAGATAAGTCTAGCTACAATTCTGATGCCACATTCTACCTTATAAAGTCCTACTACCCAAATGATCTGTTCTGCATATAGATTTAAAAATTATGGAGACAGGATGCATCCCTGATGCACTTCTTTCCTGATTTTGAATCATGCAGTGTTTCCCTGCTACAGAACAATTTCACTGATTTCACATGCAAGCAAGATTTTACTGAAAATTATCCAAAAACGACTGGAACAGCACATCAACAGAGAACT
>NW_006400283.1:300870-302444 GCF_000299155.1 Elephantulus edwardii
GGGACGGCGCAGGAGAGGAAGGCCCTCTATGAGGTGGATTGATTCAGTGACTGGGATAATTGGGATGGGAGTGTCAGAGACAGTGCGATTGGCTCAGGACAGAGCGGAGTTTAGGACTGTTGTACATAGGTTCGCTATGAGTCGCAGGCGACTCCACGGCACATAACAACAACAACAACAACAACATTCTAAGGACTGCTTCCTAGTCCAAGTACAGGTTTCCGAAGAGCATAATCAAGTGCTCTGGGATTCCCATTCTCCTCAAGGTTAGCCACAATTTGTTGTGATCCACCCAGTCAAATGCTTTTGCATAGTCTATGAAACACAGATAGACATTCCTGTGGTACTGTTTGCTTTTTGCCGAGATCCAGCTGACATAAGCAATAATGTCTCTAGTGCCACGACCTCTTCTAAGCCCAGCTCGTATTTCTGGGAGTTCTCTGTCAATGTACTACTATCTCAGTCATTTCTGGATAATATTCAGCAGAATTTTGCTAGTGTGCAATAGTAGTTATATTGTTTGATAATTTCCACACTCTATCAGGTCACTTTTTTTTAATGGGAATAAATATGGATCTCTTCCAGTCAGTTGATTAAGTAGTTGTACCCCTGATTTCTTGGCACAACTTGGTGAGCACAACTTGGGCAGCATCTGATTGTTGAAATATGTCAATTGCTATTCCACCAATTCCTGGAGCTTTATTTTTTGCCAAGTCCTTCAGAGCAGCCTGAACTTCCTCCTTCATCATCATTGCATCTTGAGCATATGTTGTTTCTTGAAATTCTTCTGTGTCAGCCAATTCTTTTTGGTACAATGACTCTGTATACTCCTTCCCTCTTCTTTTAATGCTTCCTGAATTATTCAATATTCTGCCCATAGCCTCCTTTGGCACTGCAACTAGTAGCTTTAATTTGTTCATTAGTTCCTTTTAGCTTAAGAAATGCTGAGCAAGTTGAGCTCTTTCGATTTTCTGACTCTAGCTTCTTGTACATTTCATTATAATACTTTATGTCTTCCCAAGCTGCCCTTTGAAATCTTCTATTCAGCTCCTTAACTTCTTGATTTCATCCCTTTGCTTTGGCTTCTTGACATTCTAGTGCAATATTCAGAATCTCTTCTGACATCCATCTTGGTCTTTTATTCCTCTTTTGCCTTTGTAATGACATTTTGCATTCTTCATGAGTGATATTCTTGATATCTAGTCTCTTTGTTCATTACTGTTCAAGGCCTCAAATCTATTCCTGAGTTGCTCTTTAAATTCAGAGGGAATAGACTCAATATCAAATGTTTATTCCTGTTGAAGTACAATATTGTCAGTGACAGGATAATATCTATACGCGTACAAGGAAGTCCAGTGAATACCACTATCATTCAAATATATGCACCAACAACAAGAGCCAAGGAGAAGGAGATAGAAGATTTTTACCAACTTTTACAATCAGAGATTAATCGAACATGAAATCAAGATGCCCTGATAATAATGGGTGACTGGAACTCAAAAGTCGGTAAGAAGAAGATTCAGTAGTTGGAAAACATGGACTCGGTGACAGAAATGGAGCTGGAGAGAGAATGA
>NW_006400283.1:304434-337195 GCF_000299155.1 Elephantulus edwardii
ACAGATTTGTCCTGGAAAGGGTTAAACCGGGTGGCTCCTTGGAGGCAAGGATTCTGAGGCTCCGTCTAACATACTTTGGACATGTTGTGAGGAGAGACAGGTCCTTGGAGAAGGACATCAAGCTTGGGAGGGTGGAGGGACAACGCAGGAGAGGAAGGCCCTCTATAAGGTGGATTGATTCAGTGACTGGGATAATTGGGATGGGAATGTCAGAGACAGTGGGATTGGCACAGGACAGAGTGGAGTTTATGGCTGTTGTACATCGGGTCGCTATGAGTCGCAAGCGCCTCGACGACACATAACAACAACAACAACAACAGATATGATTTACCTCTCTTTAGCTTTAATTTGAACTTGCATATAAGTAGTTGATGGCCTGTTCCACTATCAGCACCTGGCCTAGTTTTCACTGCTCATATTGAACTTCTCCAGCAATTCCTTCCGCAGATATTTTCAGTGTGATTCCTGTGCATCCAATCAGGTGAAATCCATGTGTATTGAATGAGATTGATTGATTCAGTAACTAGCAACGTGGCTAAGTGTATCAAAATCAGTGAGACTGGCTCAGGACTGGGCAGACTTCAGAGCTATTGTATATAGGGTCATTGTGAGTCTCAGGTGATTTGATTGCATGTAACAACTCATTTTATGGAGACAAGATTTGTTACAATTAGACTAGGATGAGTATTTTTATTTTTATGAAGTTTGTTGTTGATTGCCATAGGGTCAAGCATGACTCAGGGATTCTATGAATGAAAGGTCTGAAGCCTTTCTATAACTATCATCATTTATTAAATTTCATAATTTCCGGAGGCATGTTGTTTAGGAAATCAATGCCACTCCTGCATTAGTACTCTTGTAAAGATGAGGTCATGTTCATAGCAGCATTGTTCACACCAGCAAGAACATGGAAACAGCTGAAATGCTCATCAACAAACAACAGGATTGAGAAACTGTGGCACATTCACAAGATGAAATACTATGCAGCATTCAAGTGCAACAATTTTGAAAAATACTATATAACATAGGAGAGGCTAGGAAACATTTTGCTTAGAGAACTAACTCAGCCACATATTGTAAAAACAGAAGGCTAACTACTGAGACATATATGGATTTACAAAGAGGGAAGTGGGGGAGGGGAGAATAAGAGTTTGATGGGTAGAGGAAGGGAGCAGGAAAAAAATAGGTACATGAATTAAACACAATTTTCAAAAAATTATGAAGTGGACAGTTAACTCACGATTTTAGAAAGAATTACATGCTTTTGAAGGTGTTCTATCTTCCTAGTTTCCCGATCATGAAAGTATATTTAGAAGGATAGAGAAACATCTCTTCTTCCAGGTTGTTGTTTTTCTGTGACTGTAGAGTCAGAACTGACCCATAGCTGACCCTCTCTCTGGTGGTTTTTCTGAGGCAGTTAATCAAGCGGAAGGAGACTGTCCATCCTCTCCCCTGGAGCAACTGGTGGCCTCAAATCGCGTGAGTTAGGGATTGCAGTGAGCTTTTGTCACTAGACCACCAGAGTGGCGGGTAGGATGAAGGGCATGTGTGTGGGGAGAGGGGGGATAAAGGAAGGGAGGGGGAGTGAGGGGGAGGGAGGCGGGGTGGGGACTGAGGGGTAAATGGAATAAATTTAATTCTGAGATTCACAGTGATAAGCAGTTTTGTTTTCTTTTTAAATTTCTTCGGGGTTACATATCAGTAAGTTTTTCTTAAAATTAAACCTTTACATTAATGTTCCTAACGCTTAAGTTAAAGTCATAAACTTTTATCTTTATAATGCTTTAATCTCATTATACTTTTATCTGAACACTGCACTTTATAACCACAATCTGGTATCTTAAAATGAAAGATAACGTCAATATGACTTCTGATTATGCATACGAAGAGGGGAAATGGGCAAGTGAAATTTGTTGTTGCTTCTGTTTTCATTACTGTAGAGTTGGAACGACCAATAGCTTACCCTCCCGTGAGTTTTCAGAGGCAGTAATTTCACAGGAGGAGATTGTTTCTCCTTCTCCCATGGAGCAGCTGGTGGATTCTAATAGCGTGCCTTCAGGATTGCAGCAAAGCTTCTTACCACTAGGACACTTCCTCTGAAAACCAGCTGGAGGGTCAACTATGAGTCAATTCCTTCTTTTTTTTTAATTTTAAATTAAATTTTTATGAAAGTTTACAGAGACTTTGGATTTCCATTCATTCATTGTTGCACTTTTCTCCCTGCCCATCTCTCCCCCATTTGCTTTTCTTTTTGAAAAGTAAAAGAAAAAATTCTTTCATTATTATTCAATCTCTCCCCCCAAGTCCACTCAATTCCTTCTAGAATGCAAACAATGGTGTCCACAGTAACACCTAGCACATGACTAAAATAACTCCAAAAACCAAACAAAAGCCTTTAATTTCATTGCCTTTGAATCAAAACCAACTCATCGCTGATCAGCTAGTGGCTTTTTTTGAGGTTCTAAACCACCTGGGATTCACTCAGTAACTGGGGTAATGGGGGTAGGTGTGTCAGAGTCAGTGAGACTGGCTCAAGATAGGGCAGGCTTCAGAGTGGTTGTACATGGGGTTGCTATGAGTTGTAGATGTCTTGAAGGCCCATAACAACAAATCACATGGAAGGAGATTCCTATTTTTCTCCTGCTGGGGGTTGGTTCATTAATTCAAATCACCAGAAAGGTGATTAGAAGCACAAATTACAACTTCCTACAGAACACAACTTGGGAGCTCCCTAGCACTTAACCAATATTTGGTAAGTAATGCTGAATAATAAAAATGCCAATATTGACAACAACAATTATTTTAACAGCCTAACACTTTCTTTGGAAATGAATATTTATTATACTCTTTACTCAATAGCTCAAAATTTAACCTAAAACAATCTCATTATTGCAGTCCCAATTGTCCTAATACAATTATCATAGCCAAAGATATCAATTTGTTTTCCCAACATCCTTAACAATATTTTATGTTCCTTCTATAGTAAACATAGATGCATTTATAACTCTTCCCATCATTATCAGTTTTATCAATAAGGGCTAAATTACTAATATCTACTCTTATATTAGTTTTTAATTACTCCAGTCTTTCCTACATATCACAATAGATTTTTTTTTAAATGTGAACCACATTATGTCACATTTTTATGTAAAAGTTTTATATTATATAAAAACAGAAAAAATATTTTTAATATGGTTTAATATGCTACTTATGATTATGCCACTTTAAATCTCTGTATGTATCTACCTCTAAGCATCACAGCAGCCTCCTTATGTAAACAACTAATATTACTTCATATTCTCTTCCTCCTTTAAGGACTTGCAGAAACTGTTTTTTTCCTTATGCAATCCTTCTTATCTATTCTACAATTAGTACTTCTCTAAACCACTCAGCCTGAGCTTTACATCCTTAAGGGAAATGTTTTGAGTTTGAGGACTAAATAGAATTAATAATTTATACGCTCTCATGATCTTTTTTTTTACATACTTATAAATTAGTTGAAAGCAGGGAATACCAGAGAAATGTATATCTGTGGTTCATTGACTATGCAAAGACGTTTGACTGTGTGGATCATAACAAATTGTGGCTGACTCTGAGAAGAATGGAAATCCCAGAACACTTGATCATGCTAATGCGAAACCTATACTTGGAACAGGAGGCAGTCGTCAGAACAGAGCAAGGGAACACTTCATGGTTCAAAATTGGGAAGGGTTTATGTCAGCGATGTGTCCTGTCTCCAGACCATTTCAACCTGTATGCAAAAGAGATCATCTGGGAGACTGAGCTCTATGAGGAGAAATGTGGGGTTAGGATTGGTGGAAGATCTATCAACACTCTGCGTTATGTAGATGACACAACCCTGCTTGCTGAAACTGAGAAGGACCTGAAGCACTTGCTTCAGAAGGTAAAGGACGGCAGCTTCCAATATGGATAGGCTCAATGTCAAGAAGACAAAGATTCTCACCACTGGACCAACTGGCAGCATCAGAATGGATGGTGAAGAGATTGAGATTGTTCACAACTTTAATTTGCTTAGTTCTACAGTCAACATTCTTGGCACAAGTAGACAAGAAATTAAAAGGCATATTGCCATGGGAAAGTCTACTGTGAGGGACCTCTCCAAAGTACTGAAGAGCAATGGTGTCTCTTTGAAGACTAAAGTGTGTCTGATACAGGTCATGGTCTTTGCAATCGCTTGTTATACATCAGAGAGTTGGACAATGACTAAGGACGATAGAAGGAGAATTGATGCCTTTGAGTTGTGGTGCTGGCGAAGATTATTGAGGGTACAATGGACTGCTAGGAAAACAAGCAGATTCATCCTGGAGAGGGTTAAAACGGGCAGCTTCTTGGAGGCAAGGATTCTCAGGCTTCGTCTAACATACTTTGGACATGCTGTAAGGAGGGACTGGTCCTTGGGGAGGGACATCATGCTTGGTAGGGTGGAGGGACAATGCAGGAGGGGAAGGCCCTCTATGAAGTGATTGGGGTAATCAGGATGGGTGTATCAGAGACAGTGCGACTGGCACAGGACAGAGCAGAGTTGAGGGCTGTTGTACATAGGGTCGCTATGAGTCGCAAGCGACTTGATGGCACATAACAACAACATAAATTATATTTTTAGGTTGTGACTGCTACCTAAAAAATCCAGCGAGGCTCAGAATGGAGGGCAGATATAGATCAGTGGTGATTAATTTTGTTAGACCCAATATATGGGAATTATAATAAGAAACACAATGCAAATAAGAAAACACAAATGCTGTATCCTGTGCCATCTGCTATGCTTAAACCCCTGATTGAAGTCACAAAGTTAATACAGATTATTGAAGATCTTCTCTGACTCTGCAATTTTTCAAATCTTATGATGTCCTTTTCCAGGGGTGATAGCATACCCAATATGTGGAAAAGGTTTTTTTTGGGTTTTTTTTCCCAAAAAACAGGATTTTGGTTGCATGTGATATTAGTGATGTCATTCAATAAATTCCACACTTTGTTGGATCACCTTTTTTGGCATGGCAATAAATATGGATCTCTTCTAGTCAGTTGGCCAGATAGTTGTCCTCCAGATTTTTTGGCACAACCTAGTGAGTACTTGCGGGGTTGCATCTGTTTGTTGAAATATGTCAGTCGGTGTTTCATTTGCTCCTAGGGCCTTGTTTCTTGCCAAATCCTTCAGAGTACCTTGAACTTCTTCCTTCATCATCACAGGCCCTTGGTCATTTGCTGTTTCATTAAATTCTTCTGTGTCAGGGAGTTCTTTTTTGGTATAATGACTCTGTGTACTCCTTATATATTCTTTTGATGCTTCACTATTCTGAATCATTCAATATTCTGCCCATAACATCTTTAAGCACTGAAACTCCAGGCTTGAGTTTGTTCTTTAGTTACTTCAGCTGAAGAAATGCTAAGTAAACACTTTTTGTGTTTCTACTCTAGCTTTGCATATTTCATTTTAATACTTTGCTTTATCTTCCTGTGCTGCCCTTTGAAATCTTCTGTTCAGTTCTTTAACTTCTTATTTTCTTCCCTTTGCTTTGGTTTCCTGGTGCGATAGTGCAATATTAAGAGTCTGTTCTGACATCCTTCTTGGTCTTTTCTTCCTCCTTATCTTTGTAATGACCTTTTGCAATCTTCATGGATAATATTTTTAATTGAAATAAAATGTATTCATTGTATAAAAGTGGCAAGTAAGAAAGTAAGCATAACAGTGGAAAATGCAGTGAGAGTTTTCAATTTTAATCCATCTCGTAAGCAGAGTGCTCATTACAGTTAAGCTTTTCACATTGATCTCACCTGTAACTTTTTTCAGTCATTTGACATTTTGTGACTGACACAGCTAGTTGCATTAGCCTAGCAATGCTATTGTTGACTTATGTACCCAGTGCCCCAAACTCATGATCACTTCCATGCTTGAACCTACTGTTGCACCACTGTCAACCTGTCTCATTGAGTGTCTTCCTTTTTTCATGGAGCACCTGCTTAACCAAACATGATGTCTTTCGCATTTCTTAATAACATGACAAGAGTAAGTGAAATGAAATCCCACCACACTCACTTCTAAGGAGCATCTGACTTTTCTGACATTCTGCATTCACTTTTTTCTTAGAAAGCTTTGTTTATTTTCTTGGCAGTCTCTGTTGGCCTGGCCCATAGGGAAAGGAACTTACTATCTTAGATTACATGGAATAACTGCTCTGAGGGAGACGAAGGCTACTATCTCCTCTTGTGCAATTTACAACCTCAAAAATCCAGTGGAGGGGGTCAGCAATGAGACTGTTCAAAGACAGAAATGGCATAATTAATATTTTTCATGAGTTACATGATTAAAAAATATCAATTCTTCTTAGGTATTCATTAGTTATTGTCCAACTTCCACACGTGTATAAAGCAAGTGAAAATATCGTAGCTTGAATCAGGTACACCTTACATCTCAAAGTGACATCATTGCTTGATAGCATTTTATAGTGTCATGGATACTTTTTATATCCTCCCACAGCTCAACTGGCCTTCACTTATTGTTCAAGTCCTCAAATCTGTTCCTGAGATGATCTTTTAATTTGAGTAGAGGCTGGAAATCACATGGGAGGGGCTTGCTTATCTTGCCCACACAGAGCACCTGGTAGTTTCAAATCATGTGGATTTAGAATCACAGTGTAGTTTCTTACCACTACAGCCACCAGACCTCCTAGATCCTTGTAGTTGTGTGTCATCGAGTTGAGTAGACTCATTGCAACAGTATGAACAATGACTCTGAACCTTGCCCTTTGATGAGCCATCCTCACTATCTCTGACACAGCTGACCCCAGTCACTGTATCAATCCATTTCATCCAAGGTCTTACTCCCCTGCACTGATCTTCTACTATTCCAAACATGATACTTTTTTCCAAGGACTTGTCCCTTTTAAAAACACACACAAAATATATGAGACATGCTTCAATATCTTTGCCTTCGAGGTGCAGCTTGGTTTCACCCTGTTCAGGACAGATCTGTTTGTTCTCTTGGCAGCCAGGGTGTCTGTCCAATACTCTTCTCCAGCAACTCAACTCAAGGCATCAATTCTTCTATCATCTTTATTTATTGTCCAGGTTTGTGTGCTTTAATTGCCTGATACATGTGTGTATGTTTCAAATGTACATAGAATTTTTATGTGTTTGTGTATGCGAATTGTATGTATTTTTTCAGATGATTATGTAAAGCTTCATGGATGAAGTATGTAGTTCTCATCTATTACTAAATTGCATACATTATGCAAAGTAGCATTTGCTAAAGAATGCCAAGGACTGTAGTATTCAATATGGATTCAAGGTCAATATCAAGAATACTTTATTTGCACCATTGGATCAATTGGTAGCACCATAATAGAGAAAAGATTGAGGTTGTTAACAATTTCAGCTTGCTTGGCTTCACAATCAACATTCTTGGCATCAGCAGCCAGGAAATCAAAAGGCAAGTTGCATTGGGAAAGTCTTCTGTCAGAGACCTCTCCAAAGAGTTAAAGAGTAATGATGTCATCCTAGAGACTAAGTTGTACTTGATCCAGGTAATGACCTTCACAATGACTTGCTATGCATCAGAGAGCCAGACAATGACTAAGGATAACAAATGCCTTTGAGTTTTGCTTAAGAGTATTGAACATACCATGGATCATCAAGAGAACAAACAGTCTGATATCGGAGAGAATGAAACTAAGTTACTTTTTTGGAGGCAAGGAATTTGAAGCTTTATCTCATATACTTTGGGCACATGGCCAGGAAGTCCTTGAAGAAAGACATCATGCTTGGAAGGGTGAAGGGACAGCATAGGAGAGGATGACTCAGATAAAATGGATTGATACAGTGACAGTGATAATGGGGGAGGTGTGTTAGAAGCAGTAAGACTGGCTCATCATAGGGAGGACTCAGAGCTATTGTACATAGGTTTGTTGTCTTTGGTAACAACAAGAATATACATATATTACTTTATACACAATTTCAGAAACACAAATGAAAACATAAAATTAACTATATTGTTGTTAGTTGCCCCTGAGTAAACTCTAACTCATTGCAATTCTGTGTACAGCAGAAAGAAACAATCTGTCCTGGGCCATTTTCGTGATTGTTGAATTGCTACTGTGTATTTTGAGTATCTTTTTGCTACTGTATAGTTTGCATATCTTCTAACTGAAAAAGCTTATCTTCCTACATTGTCTAAGAAAATATTCTATTTTTTTTCTATAATTGTTTAATTGTCTGATTTTTGGCAGTAGAACAACAGACCTTTCGTCTTAGTTTGTTTTAGTCAGAAAGCAATGATCAAAACTCTATCATAGGTGACCATGATAGTGTTGAAGTGTTGGTAGCATAGCTTCCAGAATCATAAATAGCACATAAATCACCCTAGTACTGACAAGAAAATGGTAGCAGAGGTTGAAAAATTACCTGTAGTTACCAACAATTCCATGATACAGAATAAGCACAGTGAAAACCTTGTATAGATAGATGCAAACATATCCAAAGGAATATTTAATTTCACACAATCAGAAACTTGACATTATAGATAGCTCATTCTACTTTTGTTCATTAAACTGTATAATTTTATTTTATTTTTTTTACACTTAAATACAAAGTTTATTAAAAATAGGTTAAACTGTCTAATTTTATGGTTACTGCATACACTTTAAGAAACTGAGCTGTTAACTCAAAGGTTATACCTTTCTGGTGATCTGAATCCCCAAGTAATTCCTCAGAACAGCCATGACAATATATCCTCCTGTCCAAATTACAGCCTGGGAAGCTCAATGATGAGCTGCCTCTGAGACATTTCCAACTTAGCAGCATTGTTTGTTTGGTTTTTTAATACATATTAAGGGAAAAATTGAGGGTAGGATAAATATTTCATTATTGGAATGAATAAAATTCAAAATTGTCCTTATTAAAACTATTGAATTATCATCTCATTTCTCACAGTTAACAATAACAATGTGATGAGCCTGCTAATATGTCGATTTTCATTGTCTCCAAAGAGTGAGCTTACTAAAGTAAAAGGGTGTTTTAAGAATATTGCAAAGTTTTAGGAATTTGCAATGTAAAAATAGTTAGTTCAGTCTGCCCAGATGTTAGCAAATGAATAAAGTGGGGTCCTGAGAATTCCCCATGCTTGCAAATTTACTAAGTGTTCAAGGAAGGATTGACTTACAAGTGACTCCTGTTTCCTGCCCTCCTCTTGCCCCCATATCTTGTTCACTTTCAATCAGAATACAGTCTCTTCCCTATATCATAGGTTTTATTTTGAGTTGAAATTAATTATGAGTATTGTTTTCTAGGTTACACTGGTTTAAAAATATGTTCAAAACATTATAAAATAAGATTAAGTTATTTTCCTGGTTATAAAACTGTCTTTTCTAACTTTTCTCCCTTATGAAAAACTTTTCCAACTTTTCATTTTATGAAAAAATTATGAAAAATTAGCTAAGTATACAATGAGCAAATCTTTCTGGGGAATCAATAAAGCTGTTCTCATTAATACTGATTAATAAGTTTAATTAATAATTCTAATTAATATTTTCACAGTTTTTTTTCATTGAGCAAAATTGTGGTTCTTTATTTTTAATCTATCCTTTCAACAATGGTCATTGCATATCTTTTACATATCCATATAATGGATGAACTGCTAATCCAAATGTAGTTCCTCTTGGCGGTTCAAATTCAGCATTTGGCTTAGTTAGAGAAAGATGGATAATGTCCTTCCACTTTACAGGCTTGTAAACCCAAAGGAAGGTTAGCTCTGAGTGGATTGCAACTTGATGGCAACGAGTTTATTTTTGTCTTTTTTTTTAGTTGATAGGTACACACTAATAACTTTTAATCAGAAAAAAAAATCATTTGTATTCAAAGTCACCCAGGGTAGTCTCACCAATTTTGTATACTCACATTTTTTTAAAAAGTTATTATTAAAATCCACGTTCTCTTCTGAGTGTTGTTTCCTCAATTTACATGCTTATCAGAGGAAGTTAGATAAGAGAGATGTAGAAAGTAGAGAATAACTTAGTTCTGGAATTCTCAGCAGAACAGTTCTCTCTTTTTTTTTTTTACAATTTTTTTGTAAGTTACTTACAAAGTTAAATGACACAAATTAGTCCCAGTGTGGTCACCTCCACAACAGCAGCTTCTCTGAAGTTAAGTATGATATATGTAACAACAGAGTAATTAAATTATATTTTTGTTGTTGTTGTTGTTGTTCAGAAATGCCTGAAGAAGTGACTTACGCTACTCTCAATTTTCCAAATGCTTGCAAGACGAAGACACCACAGGCAAAAGAAACAGGTAAGAGGCTTGTAAGTGGAGCATCAGATTATTCAAAAAGAGAGAACAGTACTTATTGGTGTTTGACTTTTTGCAGTTCTCAGTTATCTAGGGCTACTGGCATGTGTTTACATTAGCAGTTCCAAGAAACTGCAGACTAACTCTAAGACAGTTTTGGCTGCTGTAACTTTTATGCAGAAGCCCTGTTTTGCTCTCATTTCTCTGGGTTCATGAAATCACTCCGTCAGAATTGAACTTTGCCCATGTTTTCTGGGATGCAAGATAATAAAATTTCCGTGAAGCTTGTGTCTTGCATTATAAAAAGCCAGATTTTTGGTATCACCAACATTTTTTTGGTCATACTTTGGAAATTTCAGATTGATCTCAGATACCGTATATTATGAGAAAGAATAATAAACAGTGAGAGAATAAATGAAACTATGATTTCTCTTTAAATATAAAAAGTAATAAAATATGCATAGTTCATGATTTTAGTGGGAACATACACTAATAATAATGAAAAATGGTATTTGTTGCACATTGAGATGGAGTATGATTAAAGGTTTGTTGTCTCTGCATGATACAATTTCAGTTTGCTTTATCAAGTTCACTCCAGGAATTTCACATATATTTTCAAATCAGTAAAGAGATGTTTTAAAAATATTAAAAAAAACAAAGCAAAAAACAGTTGGGATCATATTTACTAATATGTATGAATGATTTAATGGAAAAACAATTTGTAAACCTTCATCCAAATCATAATTTTAAAAGGAAAATACATTTAGTGAAATATATTTGCTACTACGGGACACATGCTTCCTTGGACATTCTCTGTGTGATTATTTAATTTTTGTTCTTATTTATAATCATATTTTTATATTTATTTCTTAATCTGTAAAACATTTGATCTGAATATAAAATTTATAATCTGTGTATGTTTATGTACAATTTTTATTTTTTATTAAGAGAAAACTTCTTACATCAACAAACCTCAGATTTTACTATTGGGTCAATGGAATTAATACTATTTTAAGATATTCAACAAAATTGAATTGACACAGTGACTGTATCAATGGGCTCAGGTGTGTCAGATATGATGAGATTGGTAAAGGATAGAGCAGTGTTCAGATCTGCTAGTCATAGAGTCTCTATGAGTTGTAATTGACTCAACAGTACTTAAGAACAATAGCATTTTAAAAACTTGATGCCTTAAGTGCATTTCAATTGTTACAATCTTGTATCTGTTTAGAGAAAGGTATCCTAACCATTATTTTAAAAGAATACTGATTCAGGATGTTTATAAAATAGCATAATACAATATATGCTCTGTAGTTTTCCCTGTAATAGCTTTTCCCCTACAAAAACTATCCGTTTATATACATATAAACAGGTAGTTTGAACTCTAAATACAAATTCTTTTAAGGTCACCTAATATTTGACTGTGAAAATACTAGTAATTAAAATCAGTACCAAACTAAGAAACCTGGCTTGGAGTCTTAACTGATTCACAGATGACCTTTTATTGGGTTTTTGGAGACTGTAAATTGCGCAGGAGAAGATTGATTGTTTTCCTGCTGTGAAGCAGCTGCTGGACTCAAACTGCCATAAAAGTCTCCCGTGATTGGGAGATAGGTAGGTAAGTAGGTAGATAAATAGATAGATAGATAGATAGATAGATAGATAGATAGATAGATAGATAGATAGATAGATAGATTAGACAGATGGATACTGTATGTATTTGCATTGCGCCTTCCAGTAGCTTCTCTGATGGTATAGTCTGAAGGGAGCTGTGCTGCCAAGTGTAAGCACTTCTGTTGCTGTTCACATCCATGAGGAATTCCATAAAGATGGATAATATCCTCTTATATGAACTTCAGCCTTGGAAATCCACTGAAGAATTGTCTATGTGAAGTTTCCAATTTGACAGCAATCAGTGAATTCCTACAAAGATGTCATTTACGGTATTTATACAGAAAAATGAAGAGTTTGTGCTTGGTTGGTCACAAACACCTCACCTTTCTGTTGCTATCCTACTCAGTCACATGATAAGAATTATAAAGAGTAAATGAAACAAATCAAGTATTTCATTGCACTACAACTTTGCTTTTAATCCTGAAAAGAAAATCAAGAATTACAAGAATTGGAGCTTAAGAGCGAAGCTGAAACTGGAGCAGAGAGAATTGAAAACACAGTTGAGGTGTCTGAAAACAAAGCTGTGAGAGGTGAGACCTATTTGGGTAAACTGAAAGACTGGGTTCAATTTCTATTACTAATAGCTGTGACTCTTCTTCATGACTCTTCTTCACTGACTTGCAATCTCTCAAAGCACGGTGTTGTTTTCTGAGGAATGGAGCCTCTTGACAACATACTCAAAGATGTGAGGTGAAGTCTCACCATATTTGCTTCTATGTTATTCTTCTTCCAGACAGATTGGTTTGTTCTTTTGGCAGTTCATTTATATCAATATTTTTCACCAACATCACAATTCAAAGGCATCAGTTTTTCAGTCTTCCTTAAACATTGCCCAATTTTCCAATGCATATAAAGCAATTGAAAATGGCATAGCTTGGAAAAAGCACATCTCAGTCTTTAACTCAGCATTCTTTCCCTTCATCGATTTGAAGAGGTGATTGGCAGCAGATAAGAGCTCTAAAGTTTGGCCCTATTTTTTTTCCTTTGATGATCTTTTTAATTTCATATTTATGCCTAGGTTCTTGGTCTATCTTGAGTTCATTTTTTTATAAAGTTGTGGGTTTTGGAGTGGTGCTCAGAATAAAAATGTTGAGCTCTGGTGGCCTAGTGGCAAGGAGTTTTACCGCAATCCCGAAGGCACAGGGTTCGAGGCTACCAGATGCTCCACAGAAGAAGGGTGGACAGTCTTTTCCTGTGCAGTTCACTGCCTCTGAAAACCCACAAGAGGATCACCTATGGGTTCATTCCAACTCTATGGTACACAACAACAAGCAACGTATTATTGAACTCAGTTCTTTCTTTTAGGACAGAGAGCTCCATCTCATCTGTGGTGCCAAGTTATTGGTGTCACACTCCTACTGCACCTGATAGTGCTGGCTGGACTGGGAACCCTGGGATTTATGTGTAAGTTCCTATTTTTTCTGAGGCTGTCACTAGTTTTATTAGACACATCTCAAATTAATCCAATTCCAGAGTATATCTATAGAAAATTTGCAAATAAGTAAAGAGGTAAACAGGTTTCAACCATATGTAACTCTCATAGAAATGAAACCCATTTTTTTTATATTTTAACATTAAATCACTTGAGTAATGATTATTTATCAAAAGAATATTGCTAAGGACAGTGATGTAAACCTTATTTTTGTCAAAGTTGTATGTATAATCATTTCAACAATATAATTCATTTATATTCAAAACATTTTAATTTCATTTATTTTATGGAGTATATTCTCGATTTTTACATAATTTTCTCCTTTTCCAGATCTTCTTAATCTCAATCATCTTTCAAAGTACCATTCTCATTATCTTGATTCTTTTTCTTCTAGTCTTCTAAAGCTAGTATTTATCTCCTTTGCAATCACTTGTTATGCATTGGAGAGTTGGACAATGACCAAGAAGGGGAATTGATGCCTTTGAGCTGTGGTACTGGAAAAGAGTATTGAGAGTACCATGGACTGCTAGGAAAACAAACAGATTCATCCTGGAAAGGGTTAAATCATGTGGCTCCTTGGAGGCAAGGATTCTGAGGCTCCATCTAACATACTTTGGACATGTTGTGAGGAGAGACCCATCCTTGGAGAAGGACATCATGCTTGGGAGGGTGAAGGGACAGTGCAAGAGGGGAAGGTCCTCTATGAAGTAGATTGATTCAATGACTGGGATAATCTGGACGAGAGTGTCAGAGACAGTGCGATTGGCATAGGACAGAGCAGAGTTTAGGGCTGTTGTACCTAGGGTCGCTATGAGTCGCAAGAGACTAGACAGCACATAACAACAACAGCAACAATGCAAGCAACAGTTTTAAGTGAGTCTAATCAGGATTAATTTTTCTGTCATTTCAAATATTATAGTAACAAAACCATATTCTAATTTTCTAGAATTTTAGAAATTATTTCTGATAGAAATATAATAATTGGAGAGATTTGCTTCCTTCCCATAGACTGCAAATGAACAGAATATGATTTATTCATTATTTATTTTCACTAGCTCAATATGTTTCATGAATAAGTAATAGTAAACAAATGGATGTTAAAGCAGAAGTATATTTATAGTAGTTGTAGTAGTAGTAGTAGTAGTAGTAGTAGTAGTAGTAGTAGTAGTAGTAGTAGTAGTAGTAGTAGTGAGCTATCATGGCCTAGTGGCTACAGAGCTGTGCTGCCAACCCCAAGACAAGCAGTTCAAATCTTTCAGCTGCTTTGGAAGAAAAAAGGGCAATCTCCTCCCACGCAATTCACTCCCTCTAAAAACCAACTGGTGTTAAGTTATGAACAGGTTCTGCCTTGGCTACACAACAACAACAACAGTAATAGCAATAGTAGTAGTAGTCATTGTTGTTGTAGTGACCCTATGAACAGCCATTCTGAAACCTGCCTTATCCAATGTCATCCTCATCTTCTCAGAGACTCTAGAACCCATTGCTGAAACCACGGTGTCCATACATCCCATTGGGGATCTTCCTAGGGTTACTCTATCTCATTGGGGATAGTCCTCTCCTTTGCTGACCCTTCATCTTTCCAAGTATAATGTACCTTCCATGAAAGATGAAGCTTTGTTGTCCTTGCCTCCAAGAAGTACTCTGGCAGCAAAATTTCCAGGACATAACTGTTTGTTCTTTGGTAGTCCATGGGATTTTTGGTACTCTTATCCAGCACCAAAACTCAAAGGCCTCAATTCTTCCTTGTCATCCTTATTCATTGTCCAGCTCTCTGACGCATAGCAGGTGACTGAGAAGACCATGGCCTGAATCAGGCACACTTTTATCTTCATACTGACATCAGTGCTCTTCAGTATTTTGAAGAGATCCCTGATTGCAGACTTGCCTAGTGCAATACATTTCCTGATTTCCTGACTGCTGGCAAGAGAGTTGATTATTGATCTAAGCAAGATGAAATTATTGACAATGTCAATCTTTTCTCCATCTATCGTAATGTTGACTGTTGAGCCTGTGGTAAGAATCTTTGTCTTCTTTTATTATTCTACCCTTGATTTTTTTAATACTGGTATATATTTTTCATACCAGATCTTTCCAATTTCCTTCACACACAGCCCCCTCCACCCATCAAATTGTGCAAGATTATGATTACCCACCCTCTAGCCTCACCTATCCTCAGCATTCTGTTCCCCACCACCACCCCTTCTCATGTTTGGCTCCTTATATTCATTCTATGAAAATGGTTTTATATAATATTTGTCCTTATAGGACTGAGTTTGTTCACTCAGCATAATGTTCTCCAGTCTCTCCCAAGTTAGGTAGTAATTTACAAAATCATTGTTTCTGCATACTGCACAATATTCTATTGTGTGAATGTACCATAGGTTCTCAATCCATTCTATTGTGGTTGGACATCTGAGCTGTTTCCATGTTCTTGCAATGGTGAATAGCAATGCTATGAATATTGGTGTACAAGTCTCTGTTTGTGCCTCATTTTCTCAGGGTATAGTCCAAGCAGTAGAATAGCTAGGTCTTATGGAATTTCTATGTTTTAGCTTTCTTAAGAAATGCCAAACTACCTTCCAGAGTATTTGTACCATTCTACAAACCCACAGTGTATAAGAATTCCTATCTTAGCACATCCCACATCCTCTCCAATATTTACTACTTGCTGTCTTGTTAAACTTTATCATAGCAACTGGAATAAGATGATATTTCATTGTGGTTTTGATTTGCATCTCTCTTATTGCCAATGATTTTGAGAATTTCTTCATGTGTCTGTTAGCCATCTATATATCTTCCTCTGCGAAAAGTTCTTTCTGTGTATTTTGCCCATTTTTTAATACCAAATTAATTTTTCAAGGAGATCAAAAAGGAAATTGTCAAGTTTATTTGGAGAGGAAAAAAACCCCGAATAAGCAAAACACTTCTGAAAACCAAAAATGAGGTTGGAGGCATGACACTCCCTCAAAACTTCAAACTTCAGAACACAGCAGTAGTAACCAAAACAACATAGTACTGGTACAGTGACAGGCACACACACCAATGACAAAGAACTGAAAATCCAGAAATGAACCCAGCTATCTATAGTCAACTGATACTTGACAAGGAAATAAAACCTGTCAAATGGTAAAATGACAACCTCTTAAAAAAATGGTGCTGACAAAATTGGACTGCTTCCTGAAGAAAGCTGAAACAGGAGCCACGTCTCACATCAACACAAAAATCAACTCAAGATGGATCAGAGACCTAGGACTAAAGCACAAAACTATAAAGTTCATCAAACACAAAATGGGATCAATCTTAAATAGCCTAGTCTATGGTATAAAGAGACTGCCAAATACAGCCAGAAATGTTCTTTATGGAGAGGTAAAATGAATGAGATCTTCTAAAGATTAAATCCCTGTACATATCAAAAACTTTTTCCAGCAGAATGAAAAGAAAACCTGATTGGGAGTGGGGGAGCATTTGGAAATACCATTTCAGATAAGAGTCTCATATCAACAGTTTACAGAGTCCTTAAAGAGCCTCCACAAGGAAAATATTGGTCTTTGTGTTTTTGATGTTGAAATGTAAACCATAACTGAAGGCTATTTTTCCTGATCTTCTGCAGCAGGCATTTCAAATCCTCCTCACTTTCGGCAAACAAAGTTATATCATCAGCATAACAGAGGCTATTAATGAATCTTCCTCCACTCTTCATAGAATCCAATTTTGCAAATTATTTGCTCAACATACAGGTTGACTAGGTATGAAGAAAGGATAAAGAACTCATGTACACTCTTCCTGATCTTAAACCATGCAGTGTTTCCTCGTTCTGATCACGCAACAGCCTCTTGGTCTACCTATAGATTTCACATGAGCACGATTAAATGTTCTGGGATTCTCATTCTTGTCAATATGAGTGATAATTTGTTATGATCCATGCAGTCAAACACCTTTGCAACAAAACACAAATATATATTCCTCTGATATTCTCTGTTTTCAGCCAGGGTCCATCTATCATCAGCAGTGATATCCTTGGTGTTACAGCCACCTCTAAAACCAGCTTGTGATTTCAACATTTCTCTGTCAATCTAATTCTAGCTCCTTTTGAATGTTCTTTGATAATATCTTGCTTGCATGAAGTATCAACGATATTGTCTGACAGTTTCCACATTCCATTGGATCACCTTTCTTGGGAATGGGGACAAATAGGGATATCTTCCAGTCAGTTGGCCAGGTAGCTATTCTCCAAATTTCCTGGCATAAACTGGTGAGCCCATCCAGGGTTTCATCTGTTAGTTCAAATATGTCAATTGGTATTCCATTGTTTCCAAGGGCCCTATTTTTTTTTGGCAATGGCTTCAGTTCTGCCAGAACTTCATCTTTCATTACCATTTGCTCTTGTTCATTTGATACTTCCTGAAATTTTTCTGTGTCAACAAATTGTTTTTGGTAAAGCACCACCAAATTGACTCAGACTTCTAGTGACCCTATGAACAACAAATTGAAACCTTGCTCTAAAAGTATTCCAATTTTCACAGTAAGTTGGTTTATATTTAAGAAATAAAGTCTCAATTGTTCAAAATCATGCTTTTTAATTAAATGTTTGATGTATGTATAGTATCAAACTTCAAAATAGGGAAAACTAGAAGAAACAAAAACTAATTCACCAATAGAAGCTAAGTACTATTAAAAGAACAAGCAATATTATTTGCTAATCTCTTCTGGGTAATAGGTTATCATTTTAAATCAGTATTTCATGACTTAATTTCAATACACTTTTTGCTGGTGTTGCTCATTTTTTGTTTGTTTTGAGTTGGCCCTTGACTCATGGCGAATCTCATGTAAACTTGACTCTACCCCCTTTTCCCCCCCTGTATATTACAAAAGCAGACCACTAGGATTTTCTTTTGGACCACCTCTGGTTGGCTGGCTCAAATGCAAACCATTTGTACTATTCAGACATTAATAATGTTGTTAGAATTGTTTGAGTATTTTCCTTGTTGCCTGACCACCTTCATAAACCTTACAATAATTTGTTGTTTTAAGGATATATCACTAATTATTTTAAAAGCTTAATGTTGCTATCCAACCACTTTTTGTTTGAAAGTCTCTTGAGACTTCCTGTTTAGTGAGTTAGGGTCTCCCTTCCTTTCTTATCTCTGACAGTGAGCGAGCACAAAGGTCTTGGGAAGAAACGAAAAGAGGGAAAGTAGAATAATAATGGTTAATATTACTTCAGTACTCTTCTTCCTAAAATTTATCTCTATTTTCATAAAATTTAATTTAACGTGAAAGATTCTATGAAATTGTGGATCTTGGAGGTAAACTGATATCAGTCAACTTCTAAAAGCTAATTTTACTATTAGAATTCATCAATGTTGCTGTTTTGAATAGTTGAATGATTTTAAATCAATGATACACTTAGGCAAAATTTTTTTCTCTTGATTTTAGTTTTTATCAAAATAAAATAAAAAATTTAAAACTTTAAGCATTTGATTTTGATGTTTACCAAAATCAGATGCTTGAATCATAATCCTATCTCTGTAAGAAGCATCAGTCCATGGTGCAAACTCAACTGAATTCTCATTTCTTTCCATCAGTTGTGAAATGTGCATTTTTTTAGTCAATGCTTGTTTTATTCATTTGTCAAATTCCATTTTTTAAATTACTTTTAATGAACGTTTACAGAGATTTTGGATTTTCATTCATTCATTGTTGCACTTTTCTCCCTGCCCGCCCACCCCTACCCCCACCCCCAGTTTACTCCTCTCTTTGGAAAGTAAAAGAAAAATTCTGTCATTGGTATACAATCCCATTCTCCCCCAGAGTATACTCCACTATGCAACCTTCATTCTGGACTCTTGTCATAACCATAATACCCAGTCAAATATTGCTTTTAAACTGCTCTCTCCCTCATCTGTTTCAATGCATTATACATAATTTATTAAAAATGTGCAATTTTATAAACCACTGAATTTCATTCTCTTCCTTTTTTTAAATTTTGTAAGACTTTGTTTTAAAGTTAATAGTAAAATTATACATAAAGCTCCCATAAGGTTCTGACCTAAATTGTTCTATTTTTCACGTGTGGCATTCCTAGAAATCATGTTTTTAAAACTATGAATTAATATTGATATATTAATTTAATACCACAGTCTACATTAGGGCTTACTCTCTGTTGAATTGCCCTATGATTTTTTAAAAAAATGCATGAAATAATGTACTTACTATTATAATATCATATAAAATATTTTCTTGCTACAAAATGCCCTATACATCACCTAGCTATTCTTTTTTCCTCCCCTGATTGTATGAAGCTACTGATCTTTTCACATTCAATACCAGGATCAGACTTTTGAACAGACCATACATTAATCATATTTCATTTCAAATTGAAGCAGAAAAAGGTTATTTTTTTCAAAGTTCATGAGAGCCAAATATTTCTCTGAGTTTATGCTACTTGATTTAAGAACTCTGTCAAGAAACTGTTTAATACATTGAATACGAACAACTGTTGAGCAGACAATATGTGGGAAGATATTAAGAATTTCATACACTAAGAAAATATTGTCACTGAAAAGAGACAAAAGGGGAAAATCAAACCCAAATGTAAATTATAGGAGACTGAAATTTGCTTTTGAATGTAAAGAAACTAAAGTTAAGGGAAGAAATGATGAAGAAAGCTAAACAGAATATTTCAATTAACAGCCTGAGAAGATAAAGCTAATTATTATAATGAAAGTAACAGACACCTGGAGTTATAAAAGCAAAAGGAAAGAACATGCTCAGCATTTCTCAAGCCAAGAGAACTGAAGAATAAATTCAAGCCTTGAGTCTCATTTCTAAAGCGTTCTATAGGGACAATATCGAACAAAATCAGGAACATCAAAAGAAAATACAGTCAGTGTACCAAAAAAAGAATAGGTTGTTACCAAACCATTTCAGGAGGTATTTTATAATTAAGACCTAGGTTTACTAAAGGAAGAAGTCAAAGTTACACTGCAGACAGGAAAAAAAAATAAGGTATCAGAAGTTGATGTAATATAAACTGAGATGTCTCCGCAAACAGATGCAGCTCTGGAAATGTTCATTCATCTACACCAAGAAATTTAGAATACAACTTACCTAATAACTTATAATGAGAAGAGATGAATATTAGTGATTGCATTAATTATAGAACAATGTCATATGCAAGTAAAATCTTGCTAAATATTATTTAAGAGTTGCTGTACCAGTACATTGATAATTAACTGCCAGAAATTCAAGTAGGGTTCAGAAAAGGCTATGATATAAGGGTATAATTACTGATGTCCTATAGATCTTGACTGAAAGCAGAAAATAACAGAAAGAGGCAAATATTTTACTGACTGCTCAAAGACATTTGACTATGTAGAGTATAATAAATTATGAATAACTTTTAAAAGAATGATAATTTTCAAACATTACACCTATACCAAGAAGTAGCCATTTGAGAAAAACAGGAGCCTACTGTTGTTGTTGTTGTTGGTTGCCTTTGAGTCAAGCATGACTCATAGCAACCCTACGAACAAAAGGCTTAAAGCTCCTCATCAATATCAGCATTTATTAATTAAAGTTCATAGGGTTTCCAAAGGCATATTATTTCGGAAGTGGATGCCACTCCTGTTTCCAAAGGAGGCTACTACATAGTTTAAAATGAGAATAAGAGTGTGTCAGAATTGCATCCTGTATCTATGTCTATTCAGTTTGTGTGTCTAGCAAATAATCTGAGAATTTGGAACTATATTACATTGGTCTACTAGTTCTAACAGGTTTTTGCTGAGTCCTTGAGGTTTTCTGTGTATATTACCATATCATTTGCCTACAGTGATAGTTTAACCATCTCTTTGCCAATCTGGATGCCTTTTATTTCTTTCTCTTGTCATAATTCCCTGGCAAGCATTTCCAATACTATATTGAATAGATGTGGTGAGAGTAGGCATCCTTGTCTGGTCCCTGTTCACAAGGAACATGTTTTAAGTCTTTCTCCATTGAGAATGATATTGGCTCTTGGTTTTGCATGTATTTTTTGTTACGTGGACAAAGTTCCATTCTATTCCAAATTTGCTGACTATCTGTATGAGGAAAGGGATTTGGAGTTTGTCAAATGTCTTTTCTGTATGAATTGTAAGGGTCATATGTTTCTTGTTCTTTCCTTTATTGATATGGTGAATTATATTGATTGCTTTTCTTATGTTAAACCATCCCTGCATACCTCTTATGAATCCAAATTGGTCAGGATGAATTTTTATTTTTATGTACCTTTGGATTCTATAAGTTAAGATTGTGTTAAGGATTTTTGCATCTGTATTCATGAGAAATATTGATCTATAGTTTTCTTTCTTGGTAATATCTTTGCCTGGTATTAGTATTAGGATTATGTTTGCTTCATAAAATGACTCTGGGAGTGTTCCTTCTTTTTCAATTTTTTTAAATAAGTAGAATTGGTGAGAAATCTTCTCTGAATGTTTGGTAGAATTCAGCTATGAAGCCATCGGTTCCAGGACTTTTCTTATGGGGAAGTCTCTTTAATTTTCTCTTTATTGTTTTTATATAATGGATCTGTTCAAGTGTTCTACATCTGATTGGGTAAGTCTGGATGAAGCATGAGTATCAAGGAATGTATCCATTTCTTCTAGGTTTTTCGTTTTCAGAGTATAGCTTTTCATAGTATTCTGATAATATCAATTTAATCTAAAATGCTGAAAAGGATGTAAGTCAGTCTAAACTAAAAAAATCTACTTTTAATTAAATTAATTAATTAAATTATTTTTTTGAGTTAATTAATTTTAATTAAATCATATTTTTAATTGCTTCACATGCTTGTGAAAGTTGGAACTTTCACTGTGTCACCAACATTTCTTCAATGCTGTGAAGTTGGACTTAACTAATAGCTCACCCTCCAGTAGGTTTTCTTAGGCTGTAAATAACAGAGGAGGGGATTGTCCAACTTTCCCCCAGATCCTTGGAGAGAGCCACCACAACTTCCTCCAGACTATGTCATCAAGACTCCTTAGTGGTATTTTATTGCAGTAATTTGTAATTTTTTTTAATTATTAAATTTTATTCATTTTAATGAACATTTACAGGGATTTGGGGTTTTCATTCCTTCATTGCTGCACCATTCTCTCTACCCTCCTCCCCAGTTTGTTCTTCTTCCCCCGCCATCCGAATGTCTGTTTTAATTGTCCTATTGCCACAGTGCTTGTCAAAGTCAGTTCTGATTAATCTCCTTTGTCAGTGTGTCCTTTGTCATTCCCTATCACTCCTCCCTGAGAGAGACTTCACCCTGATTCATAAGGAAAAAGGGATGGCGTATTCTCTTAGCTACTTCCTGCTGAAAAGGGACGCTGTGGGTTTCAGGGTGAAGATCTTCTCTCACTACTCTAAAGGGCCCCTTTGGCAGTAGGAAACACATAGACTATTATGGATTGATTTTTGGAATTTAGATGCACTGTTATTAATTGTGCTTAGCCATACAATATCCTTGAAGATGTATCATGGGGCGGTTGCAACCTAGAAGACACAAATTTAACTAACAAGTTATAAGTACATGAGTTAAAAATTATGGAAAAGTAAAAGAAAAGATTCTTTCATTGTTTTACAAACCCTCCCCCAGGTCCCCTCCACCATGGAGCCATCGCTCTAGACTCCTGTGATGACAGAAATACCTAGTCACATATCTCTTTTAAACAGTTTTCTCCCTCCTCTGTTTCAGTGCAATATACATTATTGAACCCATCTTACTCATTCTCTCCCCAACCCTTACATGGTATGCTGAGTGTCTTTTTATACTTATATGCCATCTACATATATTTTTTGCCAACTTACTATCTTATGCTTAAATAAATATTTAATTCAAGCAAACACCAGCAATCAATTTATTGTTGTTGGTTGACATTAAGTCAGAACTAAGTCATAGTTGACCCTCTGATAGATTTTCAGAGGCAGTAAATCACATGAGAGACTGCCTGCTTTTTTTCAGTGGAACAGCTGGTAGGCTAAAACCACATAACTTTGGAATTGCAATGCAGCTTCTAACCAGAAGGTCACCAGAACTCCACAAAGCAAACAATTTAGTAAATATTGTATGCTTGTGCTGAATAGTTTCACTTCACATGTGTGTACATTAGGTTTTTTAGAAATACATTAACATATTAACACAACCAGGGTAGCTTACAAAGATAAATATATTCTTCCACAGTTCTGGAATCTAGAAATCTGAAATCAAGGTGTTGACAAAACTAGCCTCTCTATTAAAGGTCTAGGAGAGGAATCTTGTCTTGCTGATTCTCATTTCTGTTGGTTCCATATACTCCTTGGCATGTAACAGCACATTTCAAGTCTACCTGTATCTTTACTAATTTTCTTACGTCGGTGTCTCTTCTTTCCTTATAAATACACCAGTCATACTAAATTAAAACTTGTCTTACTCTAGTATGAGTTCATGTTAACTAATGGCCCAGTGGAAAAAAACTTTGATGCAGTCCCTAAGGGATGTGGTTCAAATCCACCAATTGCTCTGCTGGTGAAGGGTGGGAAATCTTCTCCAATTTAATTAACTGCCTCTGAAAACCCACTGAAGGATCAGCTATGGGTCAGTTCTGACTCGATGGTACACAAAAACAACAAGCACATTTATAATTGAATTGTTTTCAAATAAGGTCACATTCATGGAAACTAGGGGTTAAAATAAGGAATCTCTGGTGATCTGATGTGTACGAAGTTGCACTGCCAACTCAAAAGCAGATAATTTGAATTTACCAACTGCTCCCAGGGAGGAAAATAGATAATCACCTTCTATGCAATTAACAGCCTTTGAAAACCACCTAGAGGACCAGTTATGAGTCAATTCTAAACCTTTGGCAATGGTGTGGGTGTGGGAGGTTGCATGAATCTATAACAAACAAATGTTTTTATTATCATTTTAATATATAATTCTCATTATATTTTAAATAATGAATAGTATGCTGTTGTTTGTTTTCTACCATCTAGTTGGAAGCGACCCATAGCTGACCCTTCAATGGGTTTTCAGAGACAATTAATCACACAGGAAGAGATTGTGCATCCTTCTCCGGCTAATGACTAGTATGTTATTATTAATTAGGAATGTATAATAAAGATCTTTGACCATACTATCACCACTTGTTAATCTGCCTATATGAATTCTAGATTACCAGGAATTCATCCTATGCTCTAATAGAACATTTTCTGAACTACCACAAAGGAGAATGGAACAACTGGAGATAAATCTGACTTCATGTTGGGAATTGTATAACAATATCTCAAATAAGCATGCTATTTTCAGAAATAAATCAGAAAATACTATAAGAGAATTGAAAAATTTGGTCTCCAAATACCAAAATCAGCAAAAGAAAGGTAAGTATGTTCTGTTTCGTGGAGTCGTAACAGTGACCTCTTGTAGATCTTTTCATTTACCATTGAGTTTACACTGTTTCATGGCAACCTTATGTATAACAGAATGAAAGAGTGCATGGTCCTCTAGGTCATTTTCATCATCATTAATCTGTTTAAACCCATTGTTGTAACTGTTATGCCTATCTATTTCAGTTAGGATTCCCTTCATTTTTACTGACAATTCATTAGTTTAAGAGCTGTGTTAACTTTGACTATAGGGAGTTGCATTTTAACTAAAAGGCTATTTCTCTTTATAAGTTTGAATCCACCATCATTTCCTCAGGAGAGGGCCATTATCCCTTTGTGCAAATTATAATGTCAGAAACCTGCCAGAGGGTCAGCTCTGTGCCAGTCCCACCTCCACAATGAATTTGAGTTATTGTTCTTTAAATGTTTTATTAATATTTTAGCACATTCATAAACTCAAGAAAACTCTGAAATCCTCTAGTAAATGACAAAACACTCTTCTCCTGCCTTTAATTTGTATGTCACATTACTATGATTAATATCTAAACCACTACATAAATAGAGAGCACTTGTGGCTTAGTGGTAAGAAGTTGTACTACAATCCCAAAGGAATGTGATTTGAATCGACTAGCTGTTCTGCAAAAGAAACATGGATAATCTCCTGTGCAATTTACAGAGTCTGAAAACCCACCTAAGCATCAACTATAAGCTGGTTTCAACTTGATGGTATATCACAACAACATAATGCATAAATAAGGAGCCCTGGTAGCATAAGATGTTGCAAATAGGGCTGCTAATTGAAAGATCATTTGTTCAGATCTACCAACACTCCACAGGAAAAAAAAAACAACAAACCATCAGGCAATCTACTCCTGTAAAGAGTTACATTCTTGAAAACCCAGTGAAGACATTCAATGAATTGGAAGAAACTAGACAACAGTGGGTTAAAATATATATTTGGGAGTCAGGGTGGATATATATTTGACATTCATAATATATAATGTAAAACATTTCTTAGTAAAGCATAGATTAAATATATTAGTCTTTTTCTTTAAAGATAATTTCTCTACTAGATTTCTCTGGAGAAAAGAACTATGTCAGAATTATTTTTCTTTTTTTTATATTTTAGTGAAAGATTATATAGAGAACTTGGATTTTCATTCATTCATTGTTTCACACTTTCCTCCCTGCCCACCCCTCCTCCCTAGTTCTCTTTTCTCTTTGAAAAGAAAAAAAAAATCATTGTTATACAATCCCTGCTCCCCCAATCCACTTTCCTATGCAGCTCTTATTCTGGACTCCTGTCATGCAAATAATTTGTAATCATATATCCCTTTTAAACAGTTCTTTCCCTTATCTGTTTCAAAGCAGGATTCACTGTTTCCCTTCTTTTCTTAGTTTTCCCCCAAACCCAATGTAAGTCCTGTTTTATAACAGTGGCATTAAGCATTATTTGTCCTTTTGTGACTAAGATATTTCACTCAGCATAATGACCCCTACAGGGTCACCATTTTGTATAATATTTCATTAATTCCTTGTTTTTCAATGCTGCATAGTATTCCATTGTGTAACTATACCACAGCTTCTCAATCCATTCATTTGAATATAGGTACTTTGGTTGTTTCTAACTCTTAGGTATTATGAACAAAGTCATGATAAACACAGGTGTACATATATCTGTTTTGGGTGGCAGTTCTGGTTTCTTTAAGGTTTATTCCCAGTAATGGAATTGTTAAGTCAGAGAGTGCCATACTGCCTTCCATAGTGGTTGAACTATTTTACATTGCCACCAACAGGGAATAAGGGTTCCAGTTTCTCCACAATATCACCAGTATTTGTGCTTCCTGCTCTGTTGAATTTTGCTTTTGTTACTGGGGTTAGATGATTTCTAATAGTTGTTTTAATTTGCATCTTTCCTAGAGCTAGGGATTTTGTACATTCCTAATGTGTTTGTTCAATATCTGAATGTCTTCTTTGGTGAAGTGTCTGTTCATATCCTGTGTCAATTTTTCAGTTGCATTGTTTATCTTGTTCTGGTGCTCAAGTACTCTATAAATTCTAGATATAAGTCCCTTATCAGACATACCATTACCAGATATTTTTCTCCCAGTTTGTGGCTTTCCTTTTTACTCTGTTGGAGAAGTTTTTGATTATGCATAAGGATTTCATTCTTAGAAAGTTCTATTATTTTATTTTATCCTCTCCTGATTATAGGTTTTTCAGGATGCTTGAAAAACTGTTCATGTTGTGAATTAGGGCTTTGAGAGTTCTTCCAAGTGTTTATCTAATGAAGTTTATAGGCCTTGGTTTAGTCCTAGGTCTTTGATCCACTTAGAGTTGGTTTTTGAATATGGTGTGAGGTGTGGTAGGTCTTGCTTGAGTTTTCTATAGATTGTTTTCTAATTTTGCCAACACCATTTGTTAAAGAGGCTTTCATTTCCCCACTTAACTGATTTCATCTCCTTGTCAAAAATCAGTTGACCATAGGTAGATGTGTTGATTTCTGGGTTCTCAATTCTATTCTCTCAATTCTGTTTTCATTGTCTTTTGTTTCAAGAAATTTTTAATTTCATTTTTTATTTCTTCTAGTACCCACTCATGTTCAAGCAAAAGGGTTTGTTCAGCTTCCAAGTATACGGTCTTTTCTCCTTTATCCTCTGATTGTTAATGTCTAATTTTGTAGCATTGTGGTCTGAGAAGATGCTTTATATTCTTTCTATGATTTTTTTTAATTTATTGATGCTTGTCTTGTGACCTAAAATATGATCTATTCTGAAGAGCGTTCCATGCACATTGGAGAATGTATACTGTGTTTTTGGGGGTGCATTAGCTTATAAATATCTATGAGATCAAGTTTGTTTCTTGTGTGGTTTAATTCTTCAGCATGTTTGTTGAGTTTCTCTCTGATAGTTCTATATTTTCTTGAGAATTGTGTATTGCAGTCTCCAACTACTATAGTGGTGTTGTCTATTTGCTTTTTCAGTTTTGTTAATGTTTGTTCATAGATATTTATTATTGTTATGTCCTCTTTATCTATTGACCCATTATGCATTATGTAGTGACCTTCCTTGTCCTTTTGGATGGTTTTGGCATTGAAATTTATTTTACCAGAAATTAATATCGTTACTCCTATTTTATCTGCTTGCCATTTGCTTTGTATATTTTTCCCCCACCTTTTATTTTTAGTCTTTCTTTATTTTCACTTTTCAGGTATGTCTCTTAAAAACAGCATATTGATGGATTTGGGGTTTTTTTTATCCAATCTGTTACTCTTTTTCTCTTCAGTGGTACATTTAAACTATTCAAATTCTGTGTGATTATTGAGAGGCAAGGTATTATTTCTATCATTTTGTTGAGTTCTTTTTGGTGTTGGTGCTAGTGACTTTGGTCCTTCCTGCTTTCTGTGGCACCTCTGTAAGAAGGACATCTCTCAGTGTTTCCTGCAATGTTAATCTTGTTTTTACAAATTCCCTTAGGTTCTACTTTTCTGGGCATATTTATCTCTTCTTCATATTTGATGGACAATTTTTCTGGATACAATATTCTTGGCTGACAGTTATATTTTTTGAGTGTTCAGTATATATTATTCCACTGTCTTCTCACTTACGTGGTTTCTACTGAGAAATCAACACATAATTTTATTTGCTCTCCCTTATAGATTACTCTTTGTTTTTTCTTGCTGCTTTCAGAATTCTCTCATCTTTGGTTCTGGAAAATTGGACTATGATATGCCGTGGTGTTTTTCTTTTGTTTTCAAGTCTATATGATGTTCTCTCAGCTTCTTGAATATATATTCTCTTATTCTTCATTATACCTGGGAAGTTTTCTTCTAATAATTCTTCTACAACTTTTTCAGTGCCTTTACTTGCTTCTTACTGTTCTGGAATTTCAATTATGCACATGTTATTTCTCTTGATGATGTCCCACTTTATTTTGGGGTTTTCTTTTTCCTTCCTTTTAGCAGATTGGTGGTGACAATTCTATCTTCTCTATCACTGGTTCTGTGTTCCAGCTCTTCAAATCTGCTCACATGTCCCTCTATCATGCTGACAGCATCTGAAACATTGCACCTCATATTTTGGATTGTGGTGTTTTTTTGTTTTTGTTGTTTTTGTTTTTGTTTTTTTTTCCAGAGCATCTAATGCCTCATTTGTTTTATCTGCATTGTTTTGTATTGTTTTTTTAAGCTCCTCCTGGTTTTACTTGTAGTGTCCAGTTTCAAGTTTGTCTTTCACCCATTGAAAATATTAAATTATTATTCTTTTAAGTTATTTGTCAGAAGTTCTATCAGACTTTCTGGCTTTAGGAAATCAATTGATATGTGTCACTTTTTAGGGGTGATATCTTGGTTTGGGCTTGTGTAAGGTATGAGGTGGCCTGCTTCTTACTTGACATTGCTGTGGTAGAGTTTTTCATTCCTGAGGCGATAACAGGTTCTTGATCTGAAGTCACTGCTTCAGAAGAGGTGGGGCAGTTATACTGTCTGTGTTTCTCTCTGGACTTCTGATCCAAGGGGAGATTTGCTTCATTTCAGGAGATAAAAGCCCTGTGAAGGCAGCCTCTTCTGTCAGACAACTGTTGTAGCTAAGTCAGTCCAAGGTGCTTTGGGCTAAAGGCAGTCAATTGACTGGATATGAGGAGATGCAAGGTGGAGTGTGAAGATGCATGCAGGGTGGGCACGCATACAGAAGTAAGCAGGGCAGGAACATGAGTAGACAAACACAGAGGGACACAAATGCAGATGCATGCAATGAAGGCATGTGCTCATGGACCGGAATGGAAAACAGGAAGCTTTGGATTCCCCCTCAAGAACTGAGTCTCCTACTTCCAGCTGCCTTATTGCCTCCTGCTTGATCTTAAAGAGGTCCCATGTGGTCTAGCAAACAGTAGTGATCCCCACAGAGTACTTCATTCAAATTCCAGCTGTCCTGCTCACTCCTGGTGGGTCACTAAGTCATGGCAGGTCAAAGAGGTTCACAGCAGTTCTCTGGGTCATGGCTCCCAGTGAGTCACAGCTCTGGCATTGCTCTCAACTCAGTTTTTTGAAAGTGTTGTAAATTTAGTTTTTTCCTAGTTAATAGCAATCCACAGCTTGTGCTGGAGGCTTGTGCCAACATGGCGGCTTGTGCTGATGCGGCCATGCCAGAATATTTTATAGGTGGAGTATAGAAGTACAGTGTATGATAGGTAGCATTAATTTTAAAATTAAGCTGAACATGCACTGTGGTACCAACATTATCATACTTGTTGTTGCTGTTAGGACCTATCGAGTACAACTCATAACAACCCTATGAACAGTCAGCTTTAACCCTGCCCTATTCTGTGCCATCCTCATCATATCTGACACCCTCGAATCCACTGCTGAGGTCACCAAGTCAATCCATCTCTTTGGGGTTTTTTCTTTCCTTGGTTGATCCTCCATCTTTACAACCATTATGTCCTTTGCCAAGTAATATAAAAGATGAGACTTCACCATCTTTGCTTCCAAGGAACAAGACATATCTGTTCATTCTTTTGGCAGTTTGTGGGATATTCAGCACTCTTATCCAACACCACAACTCAAAGCATGAATTTTTCTTCTATTGTTCTTATTCATTGTCCAGCTCTCTGATGCATAGCAGCAGATGCTTCAGAAGACCATGGACTTAATCAGATACACATTAGTCTTCTAACTTATATCATTGTTCCTCAGAATTCTGGAAAGGTCTTTGATAGCAGGCTTACCCAAGGCAATATATCTCCTGATTTCATGACTAGTTACAAGGATGTTGAGTGTAGATCCATGTAAGATGACATCATTAACATCTTCAATCTTCTTTCCATCTACAATAACCTTTACTGTTGGTTTTGTGATGAGTACCTTTGTTTTCTTGATATTAAGATGCAATACATAATGAAGGCAGTAGTCCTTGATCTTTTGTAGCAAATATTTCATGTTTTCTTCACTTTCAGAAACCAAAGTTGTGTCATCTGCATAATGCATGTTATTGATGCATCTTCCTCCAATCCTGTAGACACATTTTTCTTTATAGAGTCCAGATTAACAAATTATTTGCTCAGCATAGAATCATAAATTTTGTCAGACAGTTTATTCAGTATTGTCCAAGATTAACTAGGTATCTTCTCTGCTTGCCAATTCTCACCAATTTTCTTACCCATTTTTTATATTCTTCCCTTTCTTACCATCTTTCACTTTTTAAAAAAAGATTGACTGTTTCATATGTCAAGGCATGTAGGATATTATGAGAATAGAAAACTTTAATCATGGAAGTCACAATAGCTCCTCCTGTTGAGTGATAAATGATGTGACAGGAGAATCAGATAAAGAAAACTGTAATATTCAATATATGACACCATAATATAAATTTATGACACAAGGGGGAAATATAAAACATAACAGAGAGATAAGTCCATATTAGGCAGAGATTTGCATTGGCCAAGTTTGTTGTTAAAGACTTCTTCAAAATACTTTAGAGCAATGATATCAGTTTGAAGACTAAAATATGCCTGATTTGGACAATGATCTTTTTAATCACATTGAACAAAAATAAAGGAAGAAGATTTGATGCTTTTGAATTGTGGTGCTGGAGAAGGGTACTGAATACCTCATTGACTGCCAAAAGAACAAACTGATATGTCTTGGAGAAAGTACAGATAGAGAGCTCATCAGAGGCAATGGTGACATTTCATCTCTCATACTTTGGACATGTTACTAGGAGAGTCTATTCCTTGTAAAAGGGACATGAAACTTGGAAAGTTGGAGGGTTGGTAAGAGAGAGGAAGACCCTCAACACTGGACTGCAGCAATGGGATCAAGTGTGTCAGAGATGGTGAGGATGGCACACAATAAGACAGGATTCAAATCTCTCGTTCATAGGTTCAGTATGAGTTGTACTGATACTGCACTTGACTGAACCTGACAATATCTCTGTACTTGACTGCACCAACAGCAAGGAACCCATTGCCATATCCCAGATTATAGTGGATTTTTCTGTGATTGTTTTAAACAATCCTTCCATGATTTTCTTCCTATAAATCTATTCTTTCTATTCTACCTTTAGGTTGTTCTGTATCTAAATCTCATTTCTTTCTAAATTCCATTTCTTTCACTCATATCTGAGTCATAACTTCTAATATATAATCTTTGTTAAGGTAAAACTAATAGAAATTTTTATATGTTATTGGCATATGTATACTTATAAGAAGTAGTAGTAGTAGTACTAGTACCCTCCAGTGGGTTTTCAGGGGAATCAATCACACAGGAGGAGAGTATACATCTCCCTCTGGTGGAGCAGCTGGTGAATTTGAACTCACCTGTCTGGTTTGATAACACAATTTCAGCTCTGATGGTTGAATGAGTAAGAAATTATAATGCATATCAAAAGATGGATAGTTTCCTCCATGTGATTTAAAGTCTATGATAATCCACAGGAGAGTCAAATATAATTTGGTTCTGACATAACAGCAATGATCTTTATTCATAGTATGGCAGTACATCTTCACTCTGTGTGCTTACACCGTATCTTTATAACTTATACTTAATTTTTGTTTTGTTTCAGATTTCATATGCTCAGAGTCATGGATATTGCATGGAGGTATATGCTATCACTTTTCTACTACATTAGAGAATCACTTTGAAATGAATAACACTGTTTGCAAAAGGAATTCTTATTCCTCAAAGAAGGCTGATAATGAAAATAATTCTAATAGAACACAGGTCAGTGTTACAATTTCTGGTAATTCTACAGCAGTAGCTTGATGTTGTTAAAGTGTAGATAAGGAGAACTTGGATAAGTACATTAGTCCTTGACTGATCTATTGTTGTTGTTATGTGCCATCGAGTCGTTTCCGACTCATAGCGACCCTATGCACAAAAAGCTCTAAACCCTGCTCTATCCTGCGCCAACCGCACCGCCTCTGACACACCCATCCTGATTACCCCAGTCACCGAATCAATCCATCTCA
>NW_006400283.1:339905-343705 GCF_000299155.1 Elephantulus edwardii
TAGTCTGTCTTAATCTGAATGTTCAGATTTAGAGGAGTATCTGACAGACAGCAATTTGTGGGGCAGTTAAAAATAAATCCCTTATTGTGGGGGTAAATGTTAGTTAAAGTATTGATACCACCCTTAGCCCAGTGCCATTACCCACTTGCTTCCCAGCTCCACCCTCCACCAGGATAATCCTTCTCATCTACCAAGTCCCTTTATATCCTTTATCCCTGCCTTCTTTCTCTGAATAGACTCACTAGAGATTTCTTATATTACAGGCTCAAATATCAAGGATATACACTTATTAGGAAAGGAATTCATCCATAAAAATATTACAACACATTATGGTGGTGGTTGTTGTTGTTAGGTGCTATCAAGTTGAATATGACTCATAGCAACCCTATGAAAAGCTGACTTAAACCTTGCCTTTATTGTGCCATTCTTATGATTTCCAGTACACTAAATTTCATTGCTGAAGTCACTGTGTCATTCTATCCCAGTGAGAGTCTTCCTCTCCTTTTCTGACCCTACCTCCTGCCAAGCCTTATGTTACTTTCCAAGCCTTATGTTTCTTTTCAAGGAATGGCCTTGCCTAGGTACATGTACAAAGTATGAAAGATGAAGCTTCACCATCTTTGTACTTTCTCCAAGACATATCTGTTTGTTCTTTTAGTAGTCCATGGGATATTCTGTACTCTTCTCCAGCACCACAACTCAAAAGGCATCAATTATTCTTCTTTCACCCTTATTCATTGGCCAGCTCTCTGATGCATAGTGATGCATAGTACGTGATGGAGAAGACCATGGCCTAAAATCAGAGAACACATTAGATATGGGGGGGAATTATAGAGAGATACAGATACATAGATTTGTGTGTGTGTGTGTGTGTGTGTGTGTGTATACACTCACATATATACACACATATTTTGGAAGCAGGAGTGGCAACCCTTCTCTCTCTCTCTCTCTCTCTCTCGTCTTGTATTCCCTATGATACCTGGCTCCTGTAAATCTAGAAAGGAGATTGTTGTTATGTGCCATCAAATTGACTATGACTCATAGTGACCCTATGTACAATAGTTCTGAACTCTGCCCTACCCTGAGCCACTCTTACTGACTCTGACACACCAACCTTCATTGTCCACGTTACTGTGTCAATCTGTATAATCTGGGGTCTTCCTCTCCTGTACAGTCCCTCTACCCTTCCAAACATGATGTCATCTTTCAAGGACTGGTCCCTCATGGCGACATGCCGAAAGCATATGAGACTAAGCTTCAAAATCCTTGCCTCCAAGTAGCAGCTTGGTTTTGGTCTCTCTAGGACAGATTTGCTTGTTCTCTTGTCACTCCATGGTATGTTCAATACTCTCCTCAAGCACCACAACTCAAAGGCATGTATTTGTCTCTGTCATCTTTAGTCAATTTTCCAACTCTCTGATATATAGCAAAAAATTGCAGAGACTATGGTCTGAATCAGGTGCACCTTAGTCTCTATTCTGGGTTGGATCATTTTTAAATGACTATTTGCAATCACTTGTTATGCATCAGAGAGTTGGATGATGACCAGGGAGGATAGAATTGATGCCTCTTAGCTGTGGGGCTGGAGAAGAGTATTGAAAGTACCATGCACTGTTAGGAAAACAAACAGATTCATCCTGGAAAGGGTTAAACTGGGTGGCTCCTTGGAGGCAAGGATTCTGAGGCTCCGTCTAACATTCTTTGGACATGTTGTAAGGAGAGACCAGTCCTTGGAGAAGGACATTATGATTGGGAGGGTGGAGGCACAGCGCAGGAAGGGAAGGCCCTCTATGAGGTGGATTGATTCAGTGACTGGGGTAATCAGGATGGGTGTGTCAGAAACAGTGTGATTGGCACAGGACAGAGCGGAGTTTAGGGCTGTTGTGCACAGGGTCGCTGTGAGTTGTAAGTGACACGATGGCAATGTGTTCCTCATCCTCCTTGGAATAATGAGAAATTATGCTCTTTGGAGCACTGTCCTTTTAATATAGTAGTATTATATCTATGTTATCCATGACAATATTACTTAGTACTACTGAACCAGTATGCAAAGGAAAGATATGATAAAGTTACCACCCTGTTCATTATTTTATTGCTATTGATTCTACTGCTTAAATTGTTCTTTTTTTTATAAATTAGCACAGCTAAATATTTATGTTTCAATTTCATTACTTTTTTCAATTTTTTTTCTTCCATTACAACACGGTTGTTGTTATGTGCCATCTAGTCAGAACTGACTCATAGCTAACCCTCCTGTGGGTTTCTAAATGGTGTATATCACTTGGGAGGAGATTGTCCATCATTCTCCCATGGAGTGATTGGTGCATTTGAATTGCCTGCCTGTGAGTTGGCAGTACAATTCTTTATCACTTAAACTGTGAGAGCTACCTTCTGTCATAATGTTGCTACTTTTGTGGTGGAACATCAAGTCAGAACTAACTCATAGCTGAACCTCCAGCTGGTTTTCAAAAGTAGTAAATAACATGGAGAGCAGTTTGTTGTTATTGTTGTTATGTGTCATCGAGTTGCTTCCAACTCATATACCTTAAGTAAAAGAGCCCTAAGCCTTGTTCTACCCTGTGCCCACCTCACTGTCTCTGACACACCTACTCCCATTACCACAATCATGGAATCAATCTATCTCATCAAGGTCTTCCTTTCTTGCACTGCCACTCCACCCTCCCAAGCATGATATCCCTCTCCAGGGACTGGTCCCTCCTTGCAACCTGCCCAAAGTATGTCAGATGAAGCTTCAAAATTTTTGCCTCCAAGGAGCAGGCTGGCTTCACCCTCTCTAGGTCGAACCTAATTTTTCTCCTTGTAGTCCAAGGTAAATTACTGAACTAATTAATATATTTCTTTTTAATATTATTGTAGTATCATATATCATAGTCAACATTGCAAGCAGGTTATTTTCTCTTCTAGACTTCTAGTTTCTTGAAGGTACAAAATGTGCCCTGCTTATTATGCAGCCAATATCTTATTTGCTGATACAATTTCAGATACCTGCTTAGAAGTTGCTTTATGAATTTATTCTAATGAATGAGTGAATGAGTGTTTAATCATCTTTGCCAAAAAGTCCATGTAAAATTTAAAGAAGACATAGTCAGATAAAAGAGGATATACATTCCAAGAAAGTTTTGACTTTCGATTGTTAGTTCTCAGTTTCATTAAGAATTTTCACATTACACCACAACAAGATAAAGGTAAATAATCCAATATAAAAATGGGCACAGGATATGAACAGACACTTCCCCAAAGAAGACATTCAGATGCCTAACAAGCACATGAAGAAATGTTCAAAATCTCTAGCTCTAAGAGAGATGCAAATTAAAACAACTATGATATATCATCTCACCTGAGACAGAATACCAAAATTTAACAGAACAGCAAACAACAAATGCTGGTGAGGTTGTGGAGAAATTGGATCCCTTATTCATTGTTGGTGGGAGTGTAAAATGGTGCAACCACTGTGGAAGGAGGTATGACGCTTTTTCAAAAAGTTGAAAATAGAGATACCATTTGACCCAGCAATTCCACTACTGGGAATATACACCAAAGAGACTATAACTGACATCCAAGCAGATATATGCACAGCCATGTTTATTGTGGCTTTTTTCACAATAGCAAGGAGTTGGAAACAACCCAGGTGCCCATCAACAAACAAATGGATAGAGAAGCTGTGGTATATTCACACATGGAATACTATGGTGCATTGAAAAACAAGGAACTCATGCAATATTATTCAAAATGGGTGACTCTGGAGGACATTATGCTGAGTGAAGTATCTCAGTCACAAA
>NW_006400283.1:344075-393567 GCF_000299155.1 Elephantulus edwardii
CTCACCTCAAGTGTATAATTCTTATTTTTTTATAATGTAGACTATTATGATGCATTTCTGTTACTTGCCCATTTGATAACTTTGTCTTCTTCATTATTTATTTATCAAACTATGTATTTATTTAAACTATGTATGTATTTAAGGACATGAAAAGGAGAATTTTTTCAAGAGCTCTTTCTTCCTTAATAACAATTGGCCACTGAAGATAAGATCAAGATCTAATTTTCTTATCCAGTTGTTACTTGTCATACTATTTAAGCTAATTTTTTTTTCTTTATTATTTGCTGAATGCACATGTCTTTTACACATTTCTGGCATAAGTGAAAGAATTATTTACCAATGAAGTCAAGGTTGTTGTTGTTGTTTTTATGTGCCGTCTAGTCGCTTGTGATTCATAGCGACCCTATGTACAACAGCCCTAAACCCTGCTTTATCCTGTGCCACACTGCCTCTGTCACACCCATCCCGATTACCCCTATCACTAAATCAATCCACCTCATAGAGGGTCTTCACCTTCTGCGCTGTCCCTCCACCTTCCCAAGCATGATAACCCTGTCCAAGGACTTCTCCCTCCTTACAACATGTCTAAAGCATGTCTATGAAGCCTCAGAATCCTTGCCTCCAAGGAGCAGCCTGGTTTCTACCAACTTTTATAGTCGGAGATCAATCGAACATGCAATCAAGATGCTTTGATAATGGGTGACTGGAATGCAAAAGTTGGGAACAGAGAAGAAGTATCAGTAGTTGGAAAACATGGACTTGGTGAGAAAAATGAAGCTGGAGAGAGAATGATTGAATTTTGCACAATCAATGACCTGTTCATTGCAAATACATTTTATAAGAAACATAAATGTAGGTTATACACAAAGAATTCACCTGATGGTATACATAGGAATCAGATCGATTATATCTGCAGAAAAAAACCCTGGAGAAGCTCAATATCACCTGTGAAGACAAAAGCAGGAGCTGATTGTGGAACAGACCACCAACTACTCATATGCAAGTTCAAGCTGAAACTGAGGAAAATTAAACCACATCCACGGGAACCAAAATATGACTTTGAGTTCATCCCACCTGAATTTCAGAACCATCTCAGGAACAGGTTTGAGGCCTTGAACACTAATGAGCGAAGACCAGATGAGTTGTGGGAGGATGTCAAATGTATCATCCAGGAAGAGTGCAAACGGTCATTACAAAGACAGAAGAGGAAGAAAAGACCAAAATGGATGTCAGAAGAAACTCTGAAGATTGCACTGGAGCTTAGAGAAGCCAAAGCACAAGGAAGAATTCAAGATACTAAAGAGCTGAACAGAAGATTCCAAAGGGCAGCCCGGGGTGACAAAGCAAAATACTACAATGAAATGTGCAAGGAGCTGGAGTCGGAAAATCAAAGGGCCTAACTCGTTTAGCATTTCTTAAGCTCAAGGCACTGTAGAACAAATTTAAACCTTGAGTTGCTATAATCAAGGATGCTTTAGGCAGAATATTAAATGATCCAGGAAGTATTAAAAGAAGGTGGAAAGAATATACTGAGTCACTGTATCAACAGGAACTGGCAGACACAGAAGAATTTAATGAAGTCAATAAAATATTTTTCATTTCACCAGAAAGTATCTAAAAGTAAACTTTGATAATCTTTTTTACCATCCAGGCACTTAAATGTCTTTAACTGCTCCATAGCCATTACAAATCAGAAACTCAATTTCTAAGTTGATAAAAAAAATAGATATGAAGCCTATGACATTGTGAACATATGATAATCACATATATAAATCTATTACAATATATCTCTTTATATAAGCTAGCTTCTGGAGTTTTTATAGAAGCAGAGGACTGACACACAGCAATTCTCTTAGTCAATGATAGTCTGAAACAACTTCAGCTTCTTAGTTTTGCTTTTTGGTTTTGTTGATTTTGGATTGTTTGGAATTGTTTTGTCCTAGCATGTTATTAATTAGAAATTACCAATTCTCAATTATTCACTTTTAAAAGGGGTCTAAATTGAGACAGTGTTCTTTATTAAGGCCAAAGGCCTGGCTGAGTATCAGAGTTTTCATCCTGACAAACGTATGCAATTAAGGTAGCAGGATTAATTTCTATCCTGTATCCTTTTTGCTAAGAAATCTCCCTATTATCTAATATATAACTCATTGCCATAGAATCAGAACTGACTCAAAATGAAGTTTCCAGTTTTTAGAGGCTGTAAATAACATTGGAGGAGACTGCCTATGAGCTAGGTCCAAGTCAATCTTTCCAATTGTTTCTGATGCATCTGAAAGTTGAATAACGAATGAGAAAGACCAAAGAAGAATCAATGATTTTGAACTGCAGTGCTGGTAAAAAGTACAGAATATACCATGAACTGTTCTTTTACAAGCAAATCTGTCTTGAAAGGAGTGCAGCCAGATGCTTTTTAGAGTCAATGACAATAAAAATTCATCTCACATACTTTCAGCATGTTGTCGTGAAAGACTGACAACATGCCCCCCCAAAAAAACTCATGGAAAAAGACAGCATGCTAGAAAAGGTGAAGGATCAGTGAAGAGAAGAAGACTCTCAACAACATGGATTCACACAGTGACTTTAATAATTAGGATCTAGCATATGAGAGGTTATGTGGATGGCATAGGATAGGATAAGGTTCATATCTGTTATTGATAATGATGGGTATGAATTATAGGAGACTCTCAGGTGGCACTTAACAACAACAAGAATAAGTCCACCACATATGGAGGAAGAATAATTTAGAACGTTTGAAAAAAATACACAGAGTGATATTTTAGGGAATTGAAATGTAAATTATCTCATTACTTCCATTTGCCTATCGAGTAGGAAGCTAGGCTGTAATTGTCTGCTTTATAATAGAATGTAGTGATAATATGTAAGAAGCTGAAGACTAATAAAGAATATCTTTTTATATTCCATACAAAAGAATAGTAAAACAAGAATAGGTGAAAGCATTGTAGAGTAGAATTTTGATCTGACTATAGTGTTGAACAGTCAGTGGTGTAAAAGAACTCTAACTATTCTTTTCCTTCTATTTATAGTTTATTCATTGCCTTCCGCCATCTAACTCTTCAGAGAATCTGAACTGTACTCTCGACAATGAAAATCAGAACTCTGAGAATGGTTCAAACTTCTGAATTAGCTTGTAAGTCTCCATCCTTTCCTTGTTGTCAATAAATAAACATTTAGCATACTAATGTTAAAAACTAGTCTTTTATTCTAGCTTGAGGGGTTAAAGGACAAAAGAATCAGATCCTGACTACATAGACTATGCCCTTGAGCAGAGAGTTGGGTCAAGTGGCAGATACTGGCCTACTCTAGAGCATTATCTAGCAGGCTTTCCCCAACAAGTCTTATTCTTTAAGTTTTGTCCAACTTTCTATCTCTTAAGGTATATTTTTGACAACACGCCTCCTTATATTATAAAAAAACAAAAACAAAACTGCACCCACAAAAGACAAGAAATTCAGGAACTATCTATTCCTTAAACAACTCTTCTTAGGAAAATTATCAATTTCTGATAAAAAAAATATTCTTGGAAGTGAGAGATAGAAACTCAGTTGTGCTGTACTCCCCTTGATAAGCAGTCTCATCTCTACCTAAGACAGACACTAAGTACTGGTGATAAAATAAAATGAAACCATAAAATTAAGGCCAAAGATATTTATTAATAACACTATAAAATGGGACAATAACATCTCCTTAAAGTCAAGAAAATGTATTCATTTTGTTTGACCTATTTTTGTATGTTATTTAAGTAAATAATATATACAGTATTTTAATGGAACTTGACCTTTATTGCATAAACATGTATCTTTTATGGGTAAATATGTAGTTTTCATATTGTTATTGTTAAGTATCAGTGATCACTGTAAACAGCAAATCTGAATCTTGCCATATCCTGCATTATCCTCTCCATTCTGATATGCTCATTGTTACTGTTATTGTGTCAAAACATTTTGTTGGGAGTCTTCCTTTCTTCTTTGGTCCTTCACCTTTCTCAGCATGTCTTTTTCAAAGGACTAGATCCTCCTGACAACATACCCAATGTTTGTGAGATGAAGATTCACCAACCTTGCCTATAAAGAGCACTATCTCCAAGACAGACTTGTTTGTTCTTTTAGGGTCCATGGGATATTTAGTACTCTTCTCTAAAACAACTCAAAAGAATAAAATTCTTCTGTCATCCTTATTCATTGTTCAACTTTCAGATATTTGTTGTTGTTATGTGCCATCAAGTTGCCGTTGACTCTATGTTCAAGAGCCTTAAACCCTGCTCTAACCTGTGACAATCTTACTGTCTTACTATCTACCCTCATTACCCCAGTCAGTAAATCAATCCATCTCATTGAGGTTCTTCCTCTCTTTTGTTGTCCCTCCATCTTCCCAAGCATGACGTCCCTCTACAACGGCTGAAACATGTCCAAAATATGTCAGACGAAGCTTCAGAATCCTTTCCTCCAAGAAGCAACCTGATTTCCCCCTCTCTAGGACGAACCTGTGTGTTCTCCTAGCAGTCCATGATATATTCAATACTCTTCTCCAGCACCACAGCTCAAAGGCATAAATTCTTTTATCATTCCTAGTCATAATTCAGCTTTCTGACACATAGTAAGTAATTGCAAAGACTATTGGCTGGATCAAGCACACCATAGTTTCCAGACTGACATCGTTGCTCTTCAGTACTTTGGAGAAGTCTCTAATAACAGACTTTTCCAGTGCAATACATCATTTAATTTACTGGCTGCTGATACCAAGAGTGTTGATTGTGGAGCCAAGCAAACTGAAGCTGTTAACAATCTCAGTCTCTTCACCATCTATCATGATGCTACCTATATAGTCTATCAGCCCAGTAGTGAGAATCTTTGTTTTCTTGATGTTGAATTTCAGTTTTTATTTAAGCCTGCAGTCGTTGACCTTCTGCAGCAAGTGCTTCAGGCCCTCCTCAGTAAGAAGTAATTGAAATGGTCAGTCCCACCTTGGATCAAGTTTGTCTAAGTCTTTAAACTGTCAGTTACTCTTTAGCACTTTGGAGAGATATTTGACAGCAGATGAAATTTTTTTTTTCATTCCTTAACCGCTGTTACAGTAAGTGTTGATTGTCGATCCAAATAAAATAAAATCATTGACAACTTCAATTTGTTTTCCATTTATCCTTATGTTGCTATTCTCTAGTAGCTGTCTAGTGGTGTTTTTGTTTTCTTAATGCTGAGATGGAACCCATATTGAAGTCTATAGTCTTTGCTCTTCTGCAGCCAGTGTTTCAAATCCTCTTTAAACAAGCAAAGTTATTCATCTGCATATTGAAAGTTGTTCATAAAGCTTCCTGGAATCTTGGTGCAACATACTCCATATAGTTCTGATTCTTAATTATTTGCTCCACATACATATTTAATTCATATAGAGAAAGAATACAATATAATGCAAATTATTCTTGATTTTTAAATCATGTTCAGATCTTAGAACAAGTGTGCTTTGCCCTAAGTGTGCCTGTTCCCTTGTTCTGTTCAGACAACTGCTTCTTGGTCTAGGTATAGGTTTCACATTGTTGTTGTTGTTGTTATGTGCCGTCGAGTCGTTTGCGACTCATAGCGACCCTATGCACAACAGCCCTAAACCCTGCTCTATCCTGCGCCAAAAGCACTGCCTCTGACACACCCATCCCGATTACCCCAGTCACCGAATCAATCCATCTCATAGAGGGTCTTCCCCTCCTGCGCCGTCCGGCGCAGGGTGGAAGTTTCACATTAGCACAATTAAATGTCTGGTATTCCTATGCTTTTTAATATTTAAATAATTTGTTGAGATCCATACAGTCAAATGCCTTTGCATAGTTAATAAAACATGAATAAACATCTTTCTAATATTCTACGCTTTCAGCCAAGATCAATCTGACATTAGAAATTATATCACTTTTGTTATCATTGCTTCTGAATCTTGCTTCAATTTCTGGCAATGCTCTTTTGATTCACTTTTACAGCTTTTTTCAAATAATCTTTAGCAAGATTTTACTTGCATTTTATATTAATGATACAATTTAATAATGTCCACATTCTGTTGAATCACCTTTGTGTGTGTGTGTGTGTGTGTGTGTGTGTGTGTGTGTGAATGTGAACAAATATAATTTTTTTTCTCCCAGTCAATTGTTCAAGTCAGCTGTCTTCTAAATTTCTTGGTCATAGACTAATTTGCACATTCAAGGCTATATCTGATTGTTGAAATATGCCAACAAACAGATGTCTTCATCAAAGTGTCTATTTCCCACATACACATTCTGAAAGCATGTGGTTTGAATCTACCAACTGCTCCATGGGATAAAGATGGACAATCTCCTGCCATGTGATTTATTGCCTCTGAAAACCATGTGGAGGGGCAGCTATCAGTCAGTTCAGACTTGACAGTACACAACAATGACAACATTATCTTAGATAAGCAAGAAGATGTGTGCTAGAATTCAACATATATTCCTAAATTAAGAAAATAGACAAAGAATATTAAGGAAAAGATAAAAACAAGATAAAAAATATAATTTGCAAAGGTAAGTTATACTTTTCCTTTAAATGTTATTATTTCATAAATAAATGCTGATTAAGTTGAACTAGAGAATTAAAAATAAAAATGTCTGGGAATAGAAGAGAAAATAATTACTTGGGGTGTGTAATCTGCAGTTAGAGACCTTTCTAAATTATTGAGGAGTAGTGATGTCAGTTTGAATGCTGAGGTGCATCTGATTTAAGCCATAGTCTTTCTGATTACTTGCTATGCATTCAGGAGCTGGAAAATGACTAAGGATGACAGGAAAAAATTGATGTCTTTGAGCTGTGGTGTTGGAGAAAAGCACTGAACATCCAATGGATGCCCAGGAGAACAAGCAGCTATGTCGTGGAGAGAGTAAAGCCATAGTACTCTTTGGAGGCTTCTCCTCACATACTTTGGACACATTGCTAAAAGGTGTTATTCCCTGGAGAAGGACATTATGCTGGGAAGGGTGGAGGGTCAGCAAAGGAGAGGAGGACACTCAAGTAGGTGGATTAACATGGTAGCTGCTGTAATAGGCTCTTTTGTTTCAGGAAGTGTGAGGATGGCACAGAATAGAGCAGGGTTCAGATCTGTTGCTCACAGGGTTACTATGAGTCATACTCAACTCGACAGCACCTAACAATAACAACAGATAAGAATTAGTGTAGGAGTGAAATAAATGTGCAGTATCAAAATAGAATAATGTCAAAGAAAATAGTATAAGAGTAAAAATATTTTTCAATAAAGATGATGTTGTACTTTGGTGAACTCACTAAAATTTGGTAGCGGGAGTGCTATCCACTTTCTAAACAACATACCTCTGGAAACTCTATGAACTTTGATTAATAACAATAGTTATAGAAAAGTTTCAGGCCTTTTGTTCATAAGGTCTCTATGAGTCATGTTCAACTCAATGGCAATCAACAACAACAACCCACTAAAATACAAATGTGCATATATGTGATACATAGCATATATGTGATATGCATGTATACATATATAAAACATATATAATGAAATAGATATGTAATAATACTCATAGTCTAATAAATATGTAATGCAGCACAGCCCAAATCAGATGTAAGGGGTGTTTCTCTAACTAGAGATGAAAGAAAGTGAAAACAAGACTTAAGGGAGAAGAGGCTCAGGACCATCAAAGAAGAATTGCAAAGAGCAGAGTTAATCCTTTCTGATGGTGTCTCTGTTCTAGGAAGCTCCTTCACACCAGGAAAGACCATGCCACATAGAGATCTATCTGTATGGAATGACCACCGACAGATGGTGAAAGAAACACAAACCTTTCAACACAGCTGTTATAAAGGGATAATCTTCTTCGAGAAATGGAGCCCTGATTTTGAACTTCTTTTCTCCTAAATTATAAAATAATAAATTTTGATCTGTTAAAACCATCTACTCTGTTATATCTGTTCCAGTAACACTAGATAATTAAGACAGAGGTGAGTAGATTCATACTTACAGTTATTTTCAACAATAAAAATAGTCACAATAGACATTGAATGAATGGCATATTCTGGGAATAGTAGCAAAAACATTAGTAAAGTAGTAATATATACATTTTATATATATACTAGCATATAGTAGTAATAAACATATTCAAAACTCAAATTCATGACTGTCAAGTCAATTCCAACCCATAGGAATCCTCCAACAGGTTTCCAATAGAATGGCATCAAAGAAAACAGCATAAGGATAAAAAATATTTTTAGATTAAGATGACACATATTTTGAATTGTGTCCCAACCAAAATACCAATGATATCATGAGACAGATGTGTAATGAAACTTATGATCTTATAAATCAAGTTGAGGAAAACTACCAACACAAGAGAATCTTTGAGTTAGCAGCACAATTCACTATGACGACACCCTCATTATATAATCTTTTGTTTCACAAATATGAAAATGTGTCAATGTAAAAGAGGCTACTTAAGAGTAATTTTTGTTGGGGGAAGGATGGTATAACAATGAAAGAATTTTACTTTTCAAAGAGAAGAACGAAGTGGAGTGGGGGGTAGGCAGGGAGAAAAGTGCAACAATGAATGAATGGAAATCCAAAATCTCTGTAAATTTTTATTAAAATTAATAATAATATTAATAAAGATAAAACAAAAAAGTAATTTTTGGTTTTCATATTTAAATAGCTGTGTGTTGCCATAGAGTCATGGTAATATATATACAAATAAAATGAAGTGTTGCCTGGTCCCATAGTACCTTCATAATCATCAGCAGGTTTAAGTACATGTTTTTCTGCTACTCTGTCACTTCATTTTACAGAGGACTGTCCAGTATTTTTAATTTATTGTTTATTATTTTAAAATGTCTTTTTTTAAAAAAGTGATAAATCTTTGTTGAACATATATTCCCTTTTGTGGGACATTTATGTAACATTTCTTCAAAGAATGATTTTGTGCATTCCTCTAACAGCACAAAGTGTATTTAATATTCTTTATTAACACCAAAATTTGAACTTCTTTCTCTCTTGCTTTTTAAGTTGTCATGATTTTCAAAGACTATGAGGCCAAATATTTAAATTACTCCTCAATATATATTCTAAAGCTTTTCTCTGAAATTGAACTTGTAAAGATTGGTTATTTTCAAAATTTTTCCAAACAAGTAAGAATTAAGGTTGAATTACGAGTTTGTTTCATACTGGAAATGAGTAAGGCCTCTTATAAATTTATTTCAACACTTTTTTGACTACTTAGCACTCTTTTGAACTCCTCTTTTTCTCTAACTCTTTCTGTCTTCTTAATAGCAATGGCTTTTTTTAAAAAAATTTTAAGCTTTTTGTCCATTACACATGCTCTTCATTGGATCTCATCTTGTCCATGATATAAAACTTAAACTATATAATTGTCATTCTTATAAGTCAATCTCTCTTGCTCTCTATAGCATAACTTTTCCTCTACCTTATAATAAAGGGAAAGTAATTAAATCAGCTGGAAATACTCGCAAAACATTATGTTGCTCATCTCAGTTTTATAGTATTTCATTATAATCAAATGCAGATAATTTATTCTATTTGTATTTGTCACATTGTGCCTTCTAACAAACACTATCTCCTAATTCATTAATAATTAGTCATCCTAATTATGCTCCCTGAAAATAATGAAGTTCACTATGTTTATAATTTTTAAACAATTCCACCGTAACTTCCATTTATTAGATTATGCTTTCTTTTCAAATATAAAAGGTCAATGCTTTTATAAATAATATTAATTGGATACAATTTAATTTCTAAACTAGTTTTATAAGATCCTTAAAGTTATATTAACATTCCACTATAATGAAACTCATGCTTCAATCAAGTTATGCAAATTTTTATGATCTTTGCGTGTTATTCTCTGAATGTCTTTATGCCAGTTATATATTAAACGACTGATCTAAATGATAATACTCGCTGTCTCCATTTTCTAGTTATTCCTCACTTTTGATTCTATATTTGAGTTTCATGTAAACTAGTGTGTGATATTCTCTATTTCTTTGTATCCCCATATCATTCTGTCAATATTTTATGTATACTTTCCAAGTTCTGCTATAAACACAAATATTGCAATGGGTAGTTTAAAGATCAGAATTTATTATCTCACAGTTCTGGAAGTTAAAACTCTAAATAAGAGTTTCAACAGATTTAGTTCCTTCAATGTTGATAGTTCCATTTGTTTTTTGGCTCTTAGGGATTCTCATGTAATATCTCTTTTCCCTGTATATGCTAGTCTGTGTCTAATCTGTTCTTTTCTCAACTCAGAAATTAATAGATTTGGCCACATCCTGCATTGGCCTCACCGTATGTTATTAAAATAGCAACAAATTATATTTATATGCAGGATCATATTTGTAAATTTAGTGCTCAGGATCCAAAAACATTTTTTTTGAGTTGTTGTTGTTGCCAAATGCTATCCAGTCACCTGCAACTAACTCATCACAATCCTATGAACAACAGATCTGAAATTTGCTTTATCCTGTGCTATTGTCACAATCTCTGATATGTTCAAGCCTATTGTTACATTCAACAAATTAATCCATCTTGTTAGGAGTCTTTTCTCTATTCTGTATATTTTTGAGTACACAGTTCAATTCAGAACATTTCACATATTTAGGAAACTTCATTATTTAGGAGTGAAATATGTCTCTGGTATTATGCACCACATTGCTTCATAGTAAGTTCCTGTAACTCTTTTTCCAATCGCTCACAAACATAATCCTTAAATTCAGAACTTTGATTATACTGCTCCTTGAAACTTTTATATTTCACTTTGTATTTTCTTGATTAATTTCTAATTTTTCTCCCACAACTAGTTCAGGTACCACAGCTCTCAAGATGATGTCAATAGACTATTTCAAAAGCTTATAATATATTGAAATTCATTTCAGTCATATTATTCATAAAAAGAGCAAGGGCCATGTGGGGGAAGCCATATCTGACCTTTACCAACTTAATGAGGGGCAACTGTCCCCATCAACAACCTCAGTAACACAAAACTAATTCCCATAAGGTGAGACATATCCTCCACATTTCCATACCTTTTGTACTTATCTCAACACCAATATTACTATTTGCTGGGTCAAAATCCTATGCAGTAGCTCCCAGACCACATAGAACCATACTGGGGAAGTCAAAATTTTATGATCCAGATTAATAACAGTACAGTCAAGACAGCTCTCAAAATGGATACACAGGCACCACACCCCCAAGTCTTGTGGCTCCAGGTCATTATCGCCAGTTCTCAGTCCTATCAGTACTGGCTCTCTCCTTCCCCAATTTTCCAATAAAGTTCTCAGTATTGAGTCTGCTTCTCACCCCAAGGTATCATCTCATGTCAAGTCTCCAGTTCTGCTGCAAGTATTTCTACTATGGGTGTAACAGGAGCAAGAAGGGTGTTGTACATTCTCTTGTATTTTCAATAGCACTAGAAGATTTGTGTGTCTCTCATTCTGGCTTGTTCAATTTAATGACAAGAATAGGCATTATTTGTGTAAAATGTTGAGATTGGCCAATTCTCTTGTGGATAAACTAACACATCCATCCCATTCACATATATTCTCTCCATAATCACATAGCATCCTCTCTCCTTAATGCAATCATTCCTTCAGCATATAACAATTAATCCTTTGGTTGTTGTTATGTGCCATCGAGTCACTTGCGACTCATAGCGACCCTATGTACAAGAGCTCTAAATGCTGTTCTATCCTGTGCCAACCTACCCATCTCAAACGCACTTATTCCCACCGCTCCAGTCACAGAATCAATCCATCTCACCAGAGGTCTTCCTCTCCTTCGCCGCCCCTCCACTCTGCCAAACATGATGTCCCTCTCCAAGGACCAGTCCCTCCTTGCAACATGCCCCAAATATGTCAGACGAAGCTTCAGAATCCTTGACTCCAGGGAACACTCTGGCTTCACCCTTTCCAGGACAAACCTGTTTGTTCTCCTAGCAGTCCATGGTATATTTAACACTCTTCTCCAGCACCACAGCTCAAAGGTATCAATCCTCTTTCTATCAACCCTATTCACTGTCCAACTCTCTGATGCATAGCACATAATTGCTAAGACTATAGCCTGGATCAGATGCACCCTAGTCTCCAGCCTGACATCGTTGCTCTTCAGTACTCTTGAGAGGTCCCTCACAGCCGACTTTCCCAATGCAATCCATCTCCTTATTTCCTGGCTGCTGTTACCAAGAGTGTTGACTGTGGAGCTAAGTAAATTAATACTGTTAACTCTCTCAATCTTTTCACCATCCATGCTGATGCTGCTAATTGGCCCAGTGGTTAGAATTTTTGTTTTCTTAATGTTTAGCTTCAGTCCATATAGGAGGCTGTAGTCCTTGATCTTCTGCAGCAAGCGCTTCAGGTCCTCCTCAATTTCAGCAAGCAGGGTTGTGTCATCAGCATAACGCAGGTTGTTGTTGATTCTTCCACCAATTATAAAGATCCTTTGGTTAGAAAAAGTAATATTAAATAGTAAACCTCAGACACCCACATTGTTAACTGATCACATTTGAGAAAAGTTACAGAGTTCTCACTTGAAGTAGCAGCACATAAAGAAAACCTTTACTTCACTTTTTAAAAAGACACAAATAAAAGTCAGTGGGTTTAAAAGAGGAGGACTAATTGATGCTAGAGATGATGAAGTTATATAGCAATTTAGAAAAGTTAGACATTTGAAAAATTCTTAATCTCTATATGAATCAGTTTTACATTAACTTTTTTAAAAGAAAATATTTGTATAATACATTTTAAATCCCACATTAAATGTTTTTGTTGCTAAATGCCATCAAATTAACTAATACTCATAGTGATCCTATGAACGATTGATACGAATCTTGCTCTATCCAGTTGTTGGTATGTGCCATCGAGTCACCTGTGACTCATAGCGACCATATATATACAATATTTCTGACCCTGCCCTATCCTGAGCCTATCTCAACATCTCCAACATACTTGATCCTATCGCTCCAGTCACTGAGTAAAACCATCTCATCCTGGGTCTTCCTCTCCTGCACTATTCCTGCACCCTTCCAAGTCTGATGTCCTTTTCCAAGGACTGGCTCCTCCTGTCATCCCCATAATCTCTGCCATGCTCTAGTCCACGGTGTTAGTCGCTGAGTCAATCCTTATTGTGGACAATCATTCTCTTTTTCACTGAACCTCTACCTTTTCCAACATGATGTTTCTCTCCAAGAACTGGTTCTTCATGAAAATATGCCCAAAGTAAGTGAGACAAAATTTCACCATCCTTGACTCTGGTTGTACTTCCTTCAGTACAGATTTGTTTATTATTTTGGCAGTCCATGTTATATTTGATACTCCTTGCCAAACTAAAATTTGAAGGCATCAATTCTTCTTTTGTCACCTTTACTAACAGTTTAGCTTTCAAATACATAGAAAGAAATGACTTTTGGCTTGGCTAAGACACAATTAGCATTCAAACTGATTTCCTTATTCTTTAGAATTCTGGAGAGGCCCTTGATGTCATGTTTCTTCAAAGAAACATTGTTTAATTAATTTCTTGACTGCCGCTACCATTGTTATCGTTGTTATGTGCCATTGAGTTGCTTTCAACTCATAGCAACCTTATGTAAAACAGCTCTGAACCCTGCTCTGTCCTGTCCCAACTTTATTGTCTCTGACACATTTATCCCAATTTACCCAGTCACTGAAGAAATCCATCTCATTGATGGTCTTCTTCTCTTAAGCTGTTTCTATACCCTCCCAAGTATGATGCTCCTTTCTAAGGACCAGTCACTCTTTGCAACATGACCAAAGTATGTCAGATAAAGCTTCAGCATCCTTGCCACCAAGAAGCACCTTGTCTAGGATGAACTTGTTTGTTCTCTTATCAGTCCACGGTATATTCAATACTCTTCTCCAGCACCACAGCTCAAAGGCATCAATTCTCCTTCCATCATCCCTAGTCATTGTCCAGCTTTCTGACACATAGTAAGTAATTGTGAAGACTACAATAGATGTTTATTATGGATCCAAGCAAGATTACATTCTTGGCAGCTTCAATCTTTTCTCAATTTGTGATGATAAGGGTTTAATGTTCCACATGTCTTCCCTAGCCATTGATTGACTTTATCAGGTTGATGTGCAGGAATATTCTAATGTTATTATTGTTGATAGGTGCCATCAAGTTGAGTACAACTCATAGCAACCCCATGAACAAAAGATCTGCACCCTGTCCCATCCTGTACCATTCTCACATTTCCTAACACAAAAGCCCATTGCAGCAGCTACCATGGCAATCCACCTAGTTGAGGATCTTCCTCTTCTTCACCATTCCTCAATCCTTTCCAGTATCATATTCTTCTCCAAAGAATAGCACCTGCTAACAACATGCCCAAAATATGTGAAGTAAAGCCTCACCATTCTTGCCTCCAAAAAGCATTCTGGCTGCACCATCTCCAAAATATATCCCCTTGTTCTCTTTGCTGTCTATGGGATATTCAGTGCTCTTTTCCAACAGCACAGCTCAAAGACATCAATTCTTTTTTTTTTCAGTGTCACTTTAGATTTATCTGCAATAAACAAATGAGTTATGTTTCTGCAGTATAAGGCAGACTCTACTTAACTCTTAAATATAACAAAATTATAAAGACTTCAAATTTCCAAATCCAGTTATAATACTGTGGCAAGCAAATTTGTTCATATTGCTCTCAAACTGCAGCTAAATCTACAAATGTGAACATTTTCCTATAAATTATCTCAAACCATGTTAACACAAAAGAGTCTATTTCTGTTGGCTTCCACAGATGAAATGAAAAAGAAATATTAATGAAATTAAAACATTATTCCATGTTTTTTAGACATCAATTCTTTTTCTGCCATCCTTATTCATTGTCCAGCTTTCATATTAGTGAGTAATCAGAAAGACTAAGGCATGAAACAGACAAGTCTTAATCTTCAAACTGACATCACTACTCCTCAATAATTTGGAAAGGTCTCTAACTGCGATGTCCCTAACTTTGCCGGTGCAATGTGTCTTCATATTTCCTGACTGCTGGTACCAAGAATGTTACTTATGGATCCAGGCAAGATGAGCTGTTGACAGTTTCAGTTTCTTCTCTATCCATCATGATGCTTCCTATTGGTCTAGTAGTAAGAATCTTTGTCTTCTTGACATTGAGATGTAATTCATACCAAAGGTTGCATTCCTTGATCTTCTGCATCAAGTGCTTCAAGACCTCCTCACTTTCAGCAAGCAAGGTTATGTCATCTGCACAACACAGGTTATTAATAAGTCTCCCTCCAATCCTGATGCCACATTTCTCCTCATAGAGTCCAGCTTCTGAATAATTTGCTCAGCATAGAGATTGAATATATATGGAGAGAGAATGCAATCCTGGAACACTCCCTTCTCGATTCCAAAAAATATGGTGTTCTATTGCTCCATTTGCACTACAGCCTCTTGGTCCAGGTATAGTTTCTGCATGAACACAATCAAGTGCTCTGGGATTCTCATTCTTCTCAATGTCAGCCACAACTTGTCATGATCTACATAGTCAAACATCTTTGCATAGACCATATAGAACAAATAGACATTCTTTTAGTATTTCTTACTTTTAGCCAGGATCCATCTGACATTAGCAATGACATACCTGGTACCATGCCCTCTTCTAAATCCTACTTGAACTTCTGGCGGTTTCTTATCTATGTACTGTTCCAGCCATTTTAAAATTACCTTCAGCAGTATTTTGCTTGCATATGTTAGCAATGATATTGTTCAATAATTTCCACATTCAGTTGGATCACCTTTCTTGGGAATGGAAATAAATATGCACCTCTTTCAATCCATTGGCCAGACAGCTGTCCTCCAAATTTCTTGGCATAGACTGCTGAGTGCATCCAATGCTGCATCTGTTAATTGAAACAAGTCATTTGGTATCCCATCAGTTCCTTGGGCCTTATTTTTCACCTGTGCTTTCAATGCAGCTTCTACTTCCTCTTTCATTATCATTGGCTTCTGTTCACATGGTACTGAAAAACCAAACAGACTCTATTTTCATTTTTTTCCTCTTTTCCCCGAGCCGCCTCAAAGTTGTGCCTTGAAATGCTTCCCAGAACAGGAACTGCTGTTGTCTATTATGTTTTAGACTCCATGTAAATGTTTCAACTACAAACTGCTGCTGTCGTTTATCTCTGTGCTCTTGAAATATCTCAAAAGCAAGATGCTATTTCTGTATCTATGTGCCCTTGAGCTGTTTTGACAGTAGACTGCAGTCGCTTGTAGCCCTGCCTCTGGAGTAAAAAAAAAGTATAAAAAGTCTCTTAGTAAGAACCAATGGGGGAGTCCTACCTCATTGTTGGGACTCTTCACTGTGCAGCTAATAAAGGACTTCCCATGTAATTTCACAGTGTATGTCTCTTAATTCATTGGGCGCAACAGGTATTTCCTGAGATTTTTCTGTGTTAATCAATTCTTTCTGGTAGAGTGACTCTGTATTATTGCCATCTTCTTTTGACGTTTTCTGGGTCATTCAGTATATTTCCCATACATATTTCAATATTGGGACATGAGGCTTAAAGTTGTTTTTAAGTTCTTTCAGCTTGAGAAGTGCAGAGCAAATTAATTCTTCCCCTTTTATTCTCCAATTCTAGCTCTCTGATATACAAGGAAGCAGGATGGGCCATCTACTTCCTAAATAGCAGGTCTTTGAAAACCCTATGAGCACTAAAGAAAGAGGATGGTTATAGTAGTGTAGTGGTAGGGCTCAGAATGGAAGTCACTTGAAATGAGGAAAATCAATAACAAACATTATTTAACAATTGGAACATGGAATGTACGTAGCTTGAATGTTGGAAAACTAGAAATTGTTAAAAATGAAATAGAATATCCAATTTCTACTTTTCCAACATTCAAGCTACATACATTCCATGTTCCAATTGTTAAGTGATGTTTGTTGTTGGAAAACTAGAAATTGTTAAAAATGAAATAGAATATCCAGTTGAAAAATGGGCACAGGATATGAACAGACACTTCACCAAAGAAGACATTTGGATGGCTAACAAGCACACGAAAAAATGTTCAAAATCACTAGCTCTAAGAGAGATGCAAATCTAAACAACTATGAGCTATCATCTCACCCCAGTCAGAATAGCAAAATTTAACAGAACAGCAAGCAACAAATGCTGGTGAGGTTGTGGAGAAACTGGAACCCTTATTCACTGTTGGTGGGAGTGTAAAATGGTGCAACCACTGTGGAAGGCGGTATGGCGCTTTTTCAAAAAGTTGAAAATAGAGATACCATTTGACCCAGCAATGCCACTACTGGGAATATATCCCAAAGAGACCATAACTGACATCCAAGCAGATATATGCATGCCAATGTTTATCGCGGCTTTGTTCACAATAGCAAGGAGTTGGAAACAACCCAGGTGCCCGTCAACAAATGAATGGATAGAGAAGCTGTGGTATATTCACACAATGAAATACTACACTTCATTGAAAAACAAGGAACTCATGCAATATTATTCAAAATGGGTGACTCTGGAGGACATTATGCTGAGTGAAATATCTCAGTCACAAAAGGACAAATATTGCATCGTGCCATTGCTGTAAAATGGAACTGATATCAGGGTTGGGGTAAGACTGAGGAAACTGGATAAATTGTGTATACTGCATTGAAATAGATGAGGGAAAGAATAATTTAAAAGTGATGTATGACAGGGTATTATGGTTATCACACGAGTCCACAATTAAGATTTTATAGTGGAGTGTACTTGGGGTGGTGGGAGGGGTGCGGGGGGATTGTATATCAAAGAAAGAATTTTTCTTTTACTTTTCAAAGAGAGGAGCGAACTGGGGCGGGGGGCGGGGGGAGGGCTGGGCAGGGAGAAAACTGCAGCAATGAATGAATGGAAATCCAAAATCTCTGTAAATGTTCATTAAAATTATTAAAATAAAATAAAAAATGAAATGGAATATGCTAATAGGATGTATTAACCTCTCCACAAGGGGATTAACTAGCTTTGCCTTTAGATTGAGCAGATCCAGCAACTGAACTGGAGAATCTGACTATCAGGGAGAATTCCCTCCCCCCCCCCAAAAAAAAACAACAAACCAACCACCCATAAACCACATGAGAATGTAGCCTATCCTTCAGACTCAGAGCCTTTCAGAACAGGACCTGTGAGAGCAGCAACCATAAAGACACATCAGAGAACCAGAGAACTGACTGAAATGGAGCAGACTGTGGAACTGCTAAGCTATTGAACTAGATCTGTTGGAGAACTGGCAGGGCTGGGGTCAGGGGGAGCCATAATGGCAAGACTGACAGATGTGTAACACTGGCCTGAAGCCATGAGGCTCAAGACTGTAGTGCCTGTGCTCACGTCTCAGCTGTCCTGACTGAATGGTTGCACCTTGCGCCCCACCTAAATTAGAGCTTTTGACTTCCCCCAATATGATTCTGTGTGGTCTATGAGCTATTGCATCAGATTTTGGCCCTAATAATGCAGTAAGATTGGTGTTAGGATAAGTAGAAAGAGGTGCAAGAATTCCTGGCCTTGGGGGAATTAGTTTTGTGTTGTCAGTGTTGTTGATGGCATCAGATTCCACTTTGTGAAGTTGGTAAAGTTCAGGTACAGCTGCCCTCACATTGCCCATGCTCTTTTTATACCATCTATCATGATTTCTATTATTATAATAGTAAAGATTTTTTGTTTTCGTAGTGTTGAGATGTAATCAGTATTGAAGGCTATAGTTTTTGATTTTCTGCAGTAAGTGCTTCAAGTCCTCATCACTTTCAGTAGTAAAGATTTTTCTATCTGTGTTTCAGATAAAAGTTTTGATAAGTCTTCTTGCAATTTTAATGCTACAGTCTTCTTCATATAGTCCATTAGTGAATGAGCTGAGATGGACTAATATTGGACATTTTTAATCAATCACAAGGTCTACTATGCTAGAAATGGCAAACTGAAGAGGAATGGAATGGAATACATCCTCAAAAAGAGCATGTCAGTATCTATCCCTAAAACGCAATGCTGTGAGTGATAAATTTCTATCCAAGGAAGTTGTTGATGTAACCATTATCCAAATATATGCACCAACCACAGAAATCAAAGATGAAGATTTTGAAAATTTCTATCAACTTTTGTAGTCTGAAACTGATCCAACATGCAGTCAAAATCCATTAATAATAATTGGCAAGTAGAACTCAAAATTGGAGAAAAGAAGGACAAGTTGTTGGAAAATGCAATGTTGGTATTTTAAATGAGGCTGGAGTTCAATTGATAGAACTTTGTATATGTGTTAACATTTCTCTAAAACCACTGAAATTCAAATTAGTCAATAAACTGTGTTTGCTACAGAGTTGACTCATTAGGAACCCTTTAAAATATCTGTTGTGTTTCAAAGAAGGTTTTGAAGAGGAAGGACACACACGTGCTCAAGTTATTGTGACTTTCTGCGGCATTACTACAGAGGATGTCTCTGATTGCACAATAATTTTTTCATACCAACTATCTTCATTTCATCTAAGCATTTTTTTATATTATATACAAAATTTGGAATAAGTAGAAAGAATATTTTGTACTAAAAAGAAGATTAGGGGAACAAGTTTTTATCAAGTTAATTTGTACTGCTTCCATATAAAGGAAAAGAACAAAACTAATTTTTTTTAGAGTTCAAAAAATGTAAAGTTATAACACAATAGGTAGGAAAGTACAGCTCCCTTTTTTCAGTTTTAGAAAGGTATACATTTCCATTTCCAAATGAGAATTCTATTATAACTGAACATCTTATCAAACACTCTACTCTTGATTATTTTTAAAGAAACAAATGGAACAGTTTCCCCCCTGTAAATGCTATCTTTAATTTTTATTTCTTCCTGTAGGACTATCATAGCCACAAATTTTACCATAATTTTTAATTTTATAAATGTTATTTTTTACTGATTTGTTTACAAAGTTTGACTACATTGTTTTTCACACAAGGTCTTTCCTAATTGCTTCATAGCTCCCCCATCTAATTATGTGACCCTATGATTATCCTTCTTGCCCATCATCACCCCTCTGCTTCCACCCTCTGCCCTGCCTTAGATCCTCATACTCATTCTACAATACTGGTTTTATACAGTACTTGTCCTTATGGGACTGAGTTACTTCACTTAGCATACTGCTTTCCAGTCTCTCCCACGTTAGGTAGTTGTTGTTGTTGTTGATATGTGCCATCAAGTCACCTGTAACTCATAGCAATCCTATTGGACAATAGCTCTAAACACTGCTCTATCCCATACCAATTTTATGGTCTCTGACTCACCTACCCCCATCATCCCAGTCACTGAATCAATCCATCTCATTGAGAGTCTTCCTCTCCTGCACTGTCCCTTCACCCTCCCAAGCATGACATCCCTCTCCAAGGACTGATCCCACCTTGCTACATGTCCAAGTATATCAGATGAAGCTTCAGAATCCTTGCCTCCAAGGAGCAGCCTTAGGTTTTCCTTAGCAGTCCATGGTATATTTAATACTCTTCCCCAACACCACAGCTAAAAGGCATCAATTCTCCTTCTATCATCCCTAGTCATTGTCCATCTCTCTGAAGCATAAGAAGTGATTGCAAAGCCCATGACCTATATTAGGCACACCTTAGTCTCCAGACTGACATCATTGCTCTTCATACTTTGGAGTAGTCTCTGACAGCAGACTTTCCTAATGCAGTATGTCTTCTGATTTTCTGGCTGCTGGTGCCAAGAGTGTTGATTGTGGAGCCAAGCAAACTAAAGCTGTGAACAGTCTCTCTTCACCATCTATCATCATGCTGCTGATCAGCCCAGTGATCAGAATCTTTGTTTTCTTGATATTGAGCTTTAATCCATATTGAAGGCTTCAGTACTTGACCTTCTGAAAAAAGCGCTTCAGGTCCTTCTTAATTTCAGCAAGCAGGGTTGTGTCATCTGTAACACAGATTGTTGATGAGTCTTCCTCCAATCCTGATGCCTCATTTCTCCTCGTAGAGTCCAGCATCCTGGATAATCTGTTCTGCATATAGATTGAAAAGGTTTGGAGATAGGATCTATCCCTGGTATAAATGTTTACATCTTGGAAACTCTATGGGGCAATTCTATTCTGTCCTGCAGAGTTGTTAGGGGTTACAAAAGACTCCATGTCAGCGGGTCTGGTTTGAGAATCTTTACAGAAACAGATTAACACCTCTATAGTTTTTATCTATTCACTTTCTCCTATATTTTCAGTCTAGCAATGTGACAATGATGGTGATTTTTACTATAATACTGCTTATATAGATAGAAGGGGGAATCTCACATTCCCTTTTCTTTTTAGTATAGTCTGTAGCTTGTTGTGCTGTGAAACAAAACATCAGAATTCCTAGCACTTTAAATGCACTGGCAGTTTCAAGGAAAGAAAGCTGGATAGTTAATTTTTTCAGCCACAGACACCAAATGGAGGGTCACTATGAGTCAGTGAGTTAATGTCAAAAGTAGAGCAAGTACTGAGAATATCAGACAACTAAATTCAAAGTTTCTTTGATGGAAGCGTTGTCACAGTATTGACTCAAAAAGTAATCCCTTGGAAATCTCTTCTGGTCCTTTATAACTCAGAATCCTTTCACCTAACAATTACACTGGAGTCTCTAGAGTCACAGAAAAATTTCAACACCTGTGGTGGAACATCATCACAGTCTCTTTCTCCCCCTGCTGGTTGGTACTTTTTCTAGATGTGGAAGGTTTGTGAAGTTTTTCAGTAGGTTGGTTGGTTGGTTTATTCGTTTTATGAAAAATGCTGACTCTGTTATTTTGTGAAAATAGCAGACAAAATCCTGAAATATGCATAAGTATACAGAAACAGCAGAATAGAAAAATAAATGATTAGCTATTCATATAATAGATGCCTATACTATATGAAAATAGCCCACAACCACAGAAATGAATAACAAAAATATAATTTGAATTCAAGCAGTCCCTAGGTTATGAATTATATTAATACCTATCTTGTGTTCTTTTGGTTTGTTTATTTATTTTTTCGTTTTATTGGCATTGGCTGCTAAGAAACAAATTACAGGCAGTCCAACACTTCTTTTAAACAAATCACAATCACATTTAAGGATCTTATTTGCATATTTTATCATTACTGGTAGGAATGCCATACAGTGCAAAACTAATCTGCAAGTTTTTTGTTCCCAACCCCTAAAGACAAATATAGAAAGGATTTACAAAGATTGTTAAAAACTTTAAAAGAGAAGCAAACACTCAACTGAAATTTACCTAAAACAAAGCTTTTAGAATGAAATCTCATTTTAAGTCAAAAACTACCTGCATTTTGGCTGTAAAATGGAGCTTTACTTTTTCAGCTTGCCATTCTCTCTACCAAGAGACACATTATGTTAAATGATATCCCAGAGGCTGGTCTGAGAATTGAGATTGTGCCAAACCATTCTTATAAACCATTGTTCTCATTGAACCCTGTGTCTCTAATTGGGCAATTAAAATTAAACTTTTCTCAGGATGTCGTCTCTGCTTTGTAATAGGAGAACTATTTCTCAGAAAATAAGGATGATGATGATTACAGAATTACAGTTTGTTACAGTGTCATCTACACACATCTTTATTGCAGAGGATTTAAAAATGTTTTTAATAATAATCAAGCTATCTTATTATTGAATTTTTTGTTTGTTTTAGGACCTTATCTTTTATTTACAAACTAGATAAATAGAGGAAATGAAGAAGGAAGCATAACGATCCAGAGCAAACAGGACAGAACAAACAGACAAGTGTTTTGATAAGTACAATATTTTTTTCAAATTGGAGAATAGGATATGCTGTTTGTCTCCAGCTTTTTTGAGGGGGAAGATCAGTGCTCAATTCGAACAAGTGAAAGAGTCATAGGCAGTGTTGAGGTACAAATTATGTTGAAGTGACAAGAGCATAGGTCATTTCTTGTGAGTCCTTATCTTTGACGCTGGCAAACATACACTTTAAATGGTGTCTAAGATTTCAAGAAATAAGGAAAGAACAAGATACTACCCTCCCCAAAGATACTGTAAGATTAAAACCAAGTACCCTTTCATCTTGGGCTTATGTCTTCTCACGTAGTAGAAAAGTTACTTAAGACATTGGTATGCTTATCATCAAGATCACATTGAATTCAGAGACTATCAAAATATTCTCCCTAAACCCGGAGGTGGTCCCTTCTTATCCTCAGACTAGGTGGTGAAAGATCACCACCCTGAGGGAAGTTTTGAAAGTCCAGAAACATCTGAGATGCATGAAGATCTTTTCCATGAGTATCTTTTATTACTTGACTAAATTCAATGTACACCCTAAGATTAAGCTACATTTGGAAATGTGTGTGTGTGTATTTGTACCTACAAAGTAATTAAAACACTAGCGATAAAACCAAATCAGATGACTTCCAATCAGTTCTTGCTCTTGGCTACTTACTATGTTTCAGAATAGAACTGGGCTTTGTTTGTTTTCTAATTGTTCTTTTTTTATTATTACTAATTTTAATGAAAGTTTACAGAGACTTTGGATTTCCATTCATTCATTATTGCACTTTTCGCCCTGCCCATCCCCCACCCCCAGTTAGCTCTTTAAAAAGTAAAAGAAACATTCTTTCATTGTTATACAATCCCTCCCCGCCCCCAAGTCCACTCTACCATGCAGCCTTGGTTCTGGACTCCTGTCATGACAATAATACCTAATCATAGATCCCTTTTAAACAGTTCTCTCCCTCGTCTATTTCAATGCAGTATGCCTAATTTATCCCATCTTTCTCAGTCTCCCCCTAACCCCGATGTCAGTTTCATTTGACAAAAGTGATACTATACGGTATTTGTCCTTTACTGACTGAGATATTTAATTCAGAATCATGTCCTCCTGAGACACACATTTTGTATAATATTTTATGAGTTCCTTGTTTTTCAAAGCAGTGTAGTATTCCATTATATGAGTATACCACAGCTTCTCAATCCATTCATTTGTTGTTGGACACTTAGGTTGTTTCCAACTCTTTGCTATTGTGAACAAAGCCACAGTAAATATGAGTGGAGTATATCTGCCTGGGTGGAAGTTATGGTTTCTTTGGTGTATATTCCTAGTAGTGGAAATGCTGGCTCAAATGGTATCTCTAGTTTCAACTTTTTGAGAAAGTGCCATACTGTCTTCCATAGTGGTTGCACTATTTTACACTGCCACCAACAGCGAATAAGGTTTCCAGTTTCTCCAAAACCTCACCATCATTTGTTGTTTGCTGTTGTTAAATTTTACTATTCTTACAGGGTGAGATGATATCTCATAGTTGTTTTGATTTGCATCTCTCTTAGGGCTAGGGATTTTGAACATTTCCTCATGTGTTTGTTGGCCATCTGAATGTCTTCTTTGGTAGTTTATTCATATCCTGTGTTCGTTTTTCAATTGGGTTAATTACCTTCATCTTGTTATGACATTTTATAAATTCTAGATATCTGTCCCTTATCAGACATGTCATTACCAAATATTTTTCCCAGTCTGTGGCTTCCCTTTTTACCCTGTTGGAGAAGGTTTTGGATATGCATAGGGAGTTGTTTCTTAGAAGGTCCCATTCATCTATTTTGTCCTCTCCAAGTTGTAGATTTTTGAGGATGCTTGGAAGTCTGTTTATGTTGTGGATTAAGACTTCTAGAGTTCTTCCAAGCTTTTCTTTGTTGTTGTTGTTAAAAGCCATCAAGTCACAGGCAACTCATAGCGACCCTATGAATGAAAGTCCTCGACACTTGCATGACTTTTATACTTTCTCCAGGTTCATAGGTTTTCCAGAGGCAAGCTATTGACAGAAGTAGATACCACTCCTGCTTCCAAGCTTGTTTTAATCTGGGAGCTACATCCAACACCATCCACCATGGGTAACCATTATCACATTTGACACATCAGTGTCATAGTGTTCAGCTTCACAGCAACCACAAGTTACAGCAAGTGGACACACCAGGGTTATATGACCTAGAAGAATGTTTGACAAAAAACAATGAAAAATAGCTTTACTTTAATGAAGTTTATATTTCTTAGTTTTAGTCTTAGGTCCATGATCCACTTTAAGTTGGTTTTCGTATATGGAGTGAGGTATGGATCTTGCTTGAGTCTTCTGCAGATACTTTTCCAATTTTGCCAACACCATTTGTTAAAAAGCTGTCATTTCCCACATAACTGATTTCATCACCTTGTCAAAAATCAGTTAACCATAGGTAGATGGGTTGATTTCTCAATTCTATGCCATTGATCTATGTGTCTGTCATTATACCAGTACCACATTTTCTTGAACACCATGGCAGTGTAGTAGTATTTTAAATCAGGGAGAGAGATGCCTCCTACCTTGTTTCTGTTTTTAAGGACTGCTTTGCTTATTCAGGGTGTCTTTCCATTCCAAATAAAACTGAAAATTGCCTTTCCATCTCATTGAAGAATTTAAATTGAATGTGTAAATTGCCTTTTGTAGTGTTGTCATTTTCACAATATTAAATCTTCCTGTCCAAAAACAAGAAATATTCTTCTATTTCTCTAGGTCTCTTTTTGTTTCTTGTAGTAATGTTCTTTTTAATTTTCTTTGAATAGATCCTTTGTGCCTCTAGTTAGATTTACTCCCAAGTATTTAATCTTGTGATTAGTTATTGTGAAGGGTATTGTTTTTCTTAGCTCCAGATCTGCATTCTCTTTGTCACTGCTAAGAAATCCAACTGATTTTTATATGTTGATCTTGTAACCTGCCACTTTGCTGAATTGGTCAACTATATCCAGTAGTTTTCTCGCTGAGCCTTTAGTGTTTTCTAAGTATACTATCATATCATCTGCACAGAGAAACAATATTACTACTTCTTATTTTCAATGTGAATACCTGTTATTTCCTTCTCTTATTGCTATCGCTAAGACGTCCAATACAATATTGAATAAGAGAGGTGATAGTGGGCACCCTTGTCTAGTTCCTGTTCTTAAAGGGAATGCTTTTAATCTTTCTCCATTGAGAACAATGTTGGCTCTCAGCTTTACATATATACTATTTGTTATGTTGAAGAATTACCCTCTAATCCTAATTTTTTGAGTGTTTTAATCAGGAAAGGGTGTTGGATTCTGTCAAAGGCCTTTTCTTCATCAGTTCATAGGATCATATAGTTGTTGTTCTTTGCCTTGTTTATATGATGAATTACATTGTTTTTCTGGTGTTGAACCATCCTTTCATACCTGTTATGAATCCCACTTTGTCATGGTGAACTATTTCTTTCATTTATCATTGGATTCTATTGGCCAGGATTTTGTTCAGAATTTTTGCATCTATATTCATAAGAGATATTGGCCTATAGTTTTCTATTTTGGTGGTGTCCTTTTCTATCTTTGATATCAAGGGTATGTTTACTTCCTAGAATGAATCTGGGAGAATTACTCTTTTTCTATTTTCTGAAATAATTTATATAGAATTAGTGAAAATTATTCTCTAAATATTTGATAAAATTAACTTTTAAAACCATCTGGTCCAGTACTTTTTGTGGCTGGAAGTTCTTTTATTACTTTTTCAATTTCTTGTTTTGTAATAAGTCTGTTCAGGTATTCAGTTTTGGATTGTGTCAAGAACTGGGCTTTGTAAGATTCTACAATGGCTGTGTAGATTGAAAAGTGATAAAGAAATCAACTGACAGTGATTTGGGTCTGGTTGTCAAATTCTGCTTTATGATGGAAGTTTTAAAGTTTTGCAATAGGTAACTCTTACTCTTCCTTGAAATTCTTCAGGCTCTAAAGTTCTGATAAATAGAATATATAATATATCAAGATGTATTCATAATTGTGGAATGCAAAAGTTGGAAACACCAAAGAAGGAATAGTACTTGGAAAGTATAGTCTTGGAGACAGAATTGGGGCTGCATATAGAATGGTCAACTGTATATTTATTGATTTATTCATGGCAAATATCTTTTTCAAAAAACACAAAGAGAGTTTACACACAGGCCTCACCTGATGGACTGCAACAGGAAACATATTGGCTACATCTGTGGAAAGAATCAATGACGAAGCTAAATATCAGCAGTCAAAACAAGACCAAGTGTTGACTGCAAAGCCATAATTTACAAATGTGAAAGATAAAAGTTGTTGCTGTTGTTGTTGTTATATGTCACTGAGTCACTTGTGACTCAGAGTGACCATATGTACAAGACCTCTAAACGCCGTTCTATTCTGGGCCAACCTAGCCATCTGAAACACATTCATTCCCACCACTCCAGTCACAAAATCAATCCATCTCATCAAAGGTCTTCCTCTCCTGTGCCACCCCTCCACTCTGCCAAACATGGTGTCCCTCTCCAATGATGAGTCACTCCTTGCAACATGTCCAAACTATGTCAGACGAAGCTTCAGAATCCTTGACTACAAGGAGCATTCTGGCTTTACTTTCTCCAGGACAAACTTGTTTGTTCTCCTAGCAGTACATGGTATATTCAACACTCTTCCCCAGCACTACAGCTCAAAGGCATCAATTCCCTTTCTATCATCCCTATTCACTGTCCAACTCTCTGACACATAGCATGTAATTGTGAAGACTATAGCCTGGATCAGGCACATCTTAGTCTCTAGCCTGATGACCTTGCTCTTCAGTACTCTTGAGAGGTCCCTCACAGCTGACTTTCCCAATGCAATTCAACTCTTGATTTTCTGGCTGCTGGTACCAAGAGTGTTGGCAGTGGAGCCAAGTAAACTAAAACTGTTAACTATCTCAATCTCTTCACCATCTATACTGATGCTGTCAATTGGCCAGCCCAGTGGTGAGAATCTTTGTTTTCTTGATGTTGAGCTTCAATCCATATAGAAGGTTGCAATCCTTGACCTTCTGTAGCAAGTGCTTCAGGTCCTCCTCAGTTTCAGCAAGCAGGGTTGTGTCTGCATAACACAGGTTATTGATGACTCAACCACCAATCCTGATGCCATATTCCTCCTTGTACAGCCCAGCATCTCACATAATCTGTTCTGCATACAGATTGAAAAGTTATGGAGACAGAATACATCCCTGACGGACCCCCTTCTTGATTTTGAACCATGTAGTATCTCCTTGTTCTGTTCTGACAACTACCTCTTGGTCCAAGTATAGGTTTTGCATTAGCACAATCAAATGTCTGGGATTCCCATTCTTCTCAGTATCAGCCATAGCTTGTTGTGATCTACATAGTCAAAAGCCTTTGCATAGTCAATGAAGCACAGATAGACATTCTACTGGTATTCTTTGCTTTCTGCCAAGATCCATCTAACATTAGCTATAATAACCCTTCTACCATGACCTCTTCTAAACCCAGCCTGCACATCTGGCAGTTCTCTGCTGACATATTGCTCTAAACATTTTTGGATAATTTTCAGCAAAATCTTGCTTGCATGTGATATTAATGATATTGTTCAATAATTTCCACACTCTGTTGGGTCACCTTTGGAATGGGCACAAATATCGATCTTTTCCAGTCAGTCGGCCAGCTGGCTGTTCTCCAGATTTCTTGGCGCAACTTAGTAAGTACATCCAGGGTAGTGTCAGTTTGTTGAAATATTTCAATTGGTATGCCATCAACTCCTGGAGCCTTGTTTTTTGCCAGTTCCTTCAGAGCAATTTGAACTTCCTCCTTCATCCATCATCATAGGCTCGTACTCATATATTTTTTCATTAAATTCTTCTGTGTCAGCCAATTCCTTCTGATACAGTGACTCTGTGTACTCCTTCCATCTCCTCTTGATACTTCCTGGATTATTTAACATCCCACCCAAAGTGTCCTTAAGCATTGCCACCAGTGGCTTGAATTTGTTTTTCAGCTCCTTCAGCTTAAGAAACACTGAGCGAGTTTAGCCCTTTTGATTTTCTGACTCCAGCTCTCTGCACATTTCATTGTAGTATCTTGCTTTGTCATCTCGAGCTGCCTTTTGACATTTTCTGTTCAGCTCTTTGGTTTCTTGGTTTCTCCCTTTAGTTTTGGCTTCTTGGCACTCTAATGCAATAGAAAGAGTCTCATCTGACATCTGTTTTGGTTTTTACTTCTTTTTCAGCCTCTGTAACGATCTTTTGCATTCTTCATAGACAATTTTCTTGATATCCTCCAGAGCTCATTTGGCCTACGCTCATTGGTGCTCAAGGTCTCAAACCTGTTCCTGAGATGGTTTTGAAATTTGAGTGGAACAGACTTAAGGTCAAATCTTGGTTCCCGTGGACTTGATTTAATTTTCCTCAATTTCAGCTTGAACTTGTATATGAGTAGTTGGTGGTCTGTCCCACAAGCACCTGGCCTGGTTTTCACTGCTGATATTGAGCTTCTCCACCAAGTCTTTCCACAAATGTAATCTATTTGATTCCTATGCATACCATCAGGTGAAATCCATGTGTATAGCCTGTGTTTATGTTTCTTAGAAAAGGTATTTGCAATGAATAAATCATTGAGTGTTCAGGACTCTATCATTCTACCTCCAGCCTCATTTTGCTCACTGAGCCCGTGTTTTCCAGCTACTGATCCTTCTTCCCTCCTCCCAACCTTTGCGTTCCAGTCGCCCATTATTATCAATGCATCCTGATAGCATGTTTGATCAATATCTGACTGTAAAAGTTGATAGAAATCCTGTATTTTCTCCTCTTTGGCTCTAGTTGTTGGTGAGTATGTTTGAATGATAGTGGTATTCACTGGACTTCTTTGTATGCAGAAAATTAAAACAATCTCACAAGAACTAAAATATGACCTTAAGTAGATCCTACCTAAATTTAAAAATCATCTTCAGAATATATTTGAGACATTGAACACTAAGGATCAAAGACCAGATGAGTTATAGGATGCCATCAAATCCATGAAGAGAGCAAACAGTTCTTACAAGGACAAAGGAAGAAAAGACCAAAATGGATTTTAAAAGAGACTATGAAATTTAAAGTCGAGTATTGAGAAGCTAGAATAAAGGGGAGAAAAACAAAAGTAAACGAGATGAACAAAAGATTTCAAAAGCAAGCTCCGGAAGATAAAGCAAAGTATTATAAAAGAATGTGCATTATAAAAAAGAAAAAAAAAAGCAAAGAGCTGAGGAGTAAAAAGAGAAGAAGTCACATGGAATTTCTCAAGTTGAAAGAATTGAAAAATGAATTCAAGCCTCAAATTGTAATACTGAGAAATGCTATGGAGAAAATCTTGAATGATCCAAGAAGCATCAAAAGAAGGTGGAAAGAATACAAGAAACTGTATCAAAAAGATGTTAAAGACACTGAAAAATTTTAGGAAGTACCATATGAACAAGAGCCATGTGGAACAAAACAAGAAATTTAAGTCTCAGTAAAGGTATTGGCAAAATTGTTGGGTGCTATCAAGTTGAGGACCTTATTAACAACAGATCTGAGCCATGTCCTATTCTGTACAACTCTCACACTCTCTGACACACTCAAGCTCATTGTTCCTTGTATTGTATCATTGTTCCAGTCACTATGTCAAACTATCTCATTGAGAGTATTTCTCTCCTTCCGGTCCCTCAGCCTTTCTAAGCATACTGTCCTTCTCCAAGGAATAACATTTGTTCTTCTACAAGAAATAGCATCTCCTAGCAACATACTCAAAGTATGTGAGATGACGTTTTGCCATCCTTGCCCTCCAGGAGCACTCTGGCTGAACCATCCCCAGAATATACCTGTTTGTTCTTTTGGCAGTTCAAAATACTCTCGTCTAACACCACAGTTAGAAGGCATCAAGTTTTGTTCTCTCAACCTTATTCAGAATCCAGCTCTTAATAGAATAAGAGATGATTGAAAAGACCATGGTCAGAATCAGATGCATAATACATGTATTAATAGATATATAATACATCTCCTGATCTCTTGACTGCTGGTATCAAGTATTGATTGTGACTCCAAGTAAGATGAAGTCGTTGACAGTTTCAGTCTTTTCTCCGTCTATTGTGATGTCGTGTATTATTTCAATGGTGAGAATTGTTTTTCTTGACGTTATGATGCAGTCCATATTGAAAGCTGTAGTCTTTGATATACAGGAGCAAACACTTCAAGTCCTTATCACTTCCAGCAAGCAAGGTATACCTGAAAGTTATTGACTGGTCTTTCTCCAATCTTGATGCCACATTCTTCTTTATAGAGTCCAGCTTCTGGAATGAGTTGCTCAGCTTACAGATTGAATAGGTGTGGAGAGGGGACACAACCATGACACACATCTTTTTAAATTTTAAACCATGCAGTTAGTGTTTCTGTGTTCTGTTCACACAATACTCTTGGTCTAGATATAGGTTTCACATTTGCACAATCTAGTGTTATAGTGTAAAAAGAGCAAGAGCCATATGGCAAGTGCCGTATCTGACATTTACCAACTTCACAGGGGAAAACTATACCCACCCACAGCATCACTAACACAAAACCAATTCCCATGAGGTCAGATTTATCCCTTATACTTCCATACCTCCTGCTACTCAATACCATTTTTATATTGCTTGACTGGGTTGAAAATCTGTTGTAATAGCTCACAGACCATATTGGGGGAGTTAAAATGTTGTAACTCAAATTAAAAACAAAATAGTCAAGACAGCTCCCAAAATGAGCACACAGGAAATTCATCCTTCAAATTTTCTGACATATAATGATGAGCACATTCAGGGTTGGATTTGTTATTTGAAACATGTCAATTTGTATACCATTGATTTCTTGGGCCTTGTTTCATGCCAATTTCTTCAATGCAGCTTAAATTTCTTCCTTCATTACTATTGGATCTTCATCATATGATATTTCCTGAAATATTCCATGTCAGCCAGTTCTTTTCAGTACAATTATTCTGTATATTCCTCCCATCTTATTTTGATGCTTCTTAGATCATTCAAATTTTTTTCCATTGTGTATCTAAGTATTGAAACTCAAGACTTGAGTTTGGTTTTCCATTCTTTCGGTCTGAGAAGTGCCGAGCAAATTCTTCCTTTTTTATTTTCCGATTATAAGACTCTGCAAATTCATTCCGAGTTTTTAAAAAATTATTATGTTATTAGTTTGCTTACAAAGGTCATATGCATTGTGTTTCAAACTATTCTTTATTCAGATTGTGTTTCATACAATCGTTCCCATGCATTATGTTTTATAAAATCAATCACTATTGGACCTTGGCCATCATTATCCTCTTTTCAGGTTCCTGCTGGATACTTTAGTTTTAATAACTTACTTTGTCTCTTCAATCTGCCTTGTGAAATCTTCTTCAACTGTCTTACTTCAATATCTCTTCCCTTTGTTTCAGCTTCTCACTGTCCTACTCAATTTTCATGGTCTTTTCTGACATCCATTTTAGTTTTTCGTTCTCCTCTGTCTTTGTAGTGACTTTGTGCTTTATTCATGAATGATATCCATGGTGTCATCCCACAACCCATCTGGTTTTCAATTAATGGTCTTCAACGCTTAAAAACTGTTCTTAAGATTTGGGGTTACTTTTTCCCCTCCTCACTCATTTCCATCTTCTTCATTCAGGTAGGAGCCTGGACCCTTCTATTTCTGCCAATAATGTCAGTTTGTCTTTTATTGATTATAAAAACAACAACAACAACAAAAAAACATTTGTCTATGAGGATCATAACAAACTATGTTTAGTATTGGGAAGGATAGGAATCTCAGAACATTTTGTTGTGCTCATAGGACATCTATATCTAGACCAAGAAGATGTCAAACAGAATAAAGGAACACTGGATGGTTTAAAATCTGCATTTGTCAGAGTTGTAGTCTTCCTCTGTACCTATTCAATCTCTATGCTGAGCAAATCATTCAAGAAGTTGGACTCTATGGAGAAGACTGTGGGATCAGGGTGGGAGGATAATTCATTAACAGTCTGTATTAAGAGCAAAGTATTGTATCCCAGCAAAGTATTTGAGTTATAACCCTCCTATGGAATACTGTAGGTCACTGCTGCCACTGCTGGTGTGTCCAGACCCTAACTCCCAACCTCAGACCTAGAAGTATAGAGGCCACAGGCTTCCCACAATGAAGTCAGCAAGCTGCATTTTCTGCTAAGTTCACATTTCCCACCCTAGTGCAAAAGTTTGTCAGTGGCAGTTCTCCCACCAAAGCCATTAGGTCACTGTTGATACAACTTCTGAGACATTGAGAATATTGAACTCAGGAAATTCATATTATAACAATAAGGAACTGGGAAATACTCACACTAAAACTACAGATGCTACCTCATATAGATGAAGAAGATACCCACGTAATATCAAGGAAACAGCAGTCAGATTCAAATACTATGAAAAATCAACACAGCCTTTAAAATAATCAGACCAAAGTGAAAACCTAGTGGGTATTTGAGAATTAGAAAGGCAGAGAGACTACACATTTATGGAATTACAAGAATTGATGCTGAAGAAGTTACAAATGATAGAAGAGAGAAATAAAACCATTAGTAAAGATATACAAGAACTCTAAGAATCAATAAAAAATAGAGTACATAAACCCCTCACAGTTATAGAAATGATAAGAAAATATGAAAACACAAATTGGTATAAGACCAGGGTTTAAGAAATCTTCACCATGTTAGAAGGACAAAAAAGCAGGATAGATGATATAGAACTCAAAATCAGTGAAATAGAAGACCAAAATCACAATAAGAATCTACTGGAGAGAGATATCAAAGAAAATGTAAGAATCATGAGGAATGATATAAACTGTAACAATACCTATTTCAGCATTCCAGAAAAGGAGGAAATGAAACAGAAAAGATCACTGAGAAAATTATGGAAGAGACACTAAAAGAATTTCCAGATATCATGAAAGAAGAAGAAATACACATTCAAGAAGCTTAGCAAACATTAAACAGACCAGACACCAAAAGATAAACATCAAGACATATCATAATAAAAAAAAGATAGAATATTAGAAAACAGCATAAGGAGAGAATACTAGAAAACAGCATAAGAAAAATAAAAAGTCACCTACACAGGAGAAAAAAAAATAATATCTGATGTGTTAGAAGAAAACATGTAAGCAAGAAAACAATGGGATGGCATATATGAAAAGCTGAAAGAAAACAATTGTTAGCCAGGAATCCTGTACCCTACAAAGCTGTCCACCAAATAAGAAGGAGAAACAAAGTATCATCAAGAAAAGCAGAAACTTAAGGAATTTGTGAACAATTCTGTAAGAATTACCAAAGGAAGTCCTTCACACAGAAGCTTCAAAGGAAAGTGGGTGGACCAAAGTAACCAGCAACAACAGGAAAATGTACACAGCAAAATGGCAACCATAAAAACTGGACAGTCAACAATCACACTCAATGGGAATGGACTAAACATACTAATTAAGAGAAAAAGAGTAGTAGAATAGGTTTGATTTGGTGTTTTGGTTTTTTTGTTGTTGTTATTTGATTGTTTTTTTTAAAAAAGAAGCCCATAAATGTGTTTCCTCCAAGAGACAAATCTAAGAAATAAGGGGAAAAAATTAGCTTAAAAATCAAAGTGAGTAAAAAAATAAACCAAGTAAATACTGTTGTTGTTGTTATGTGCTGTCGAGTTGCTTGCAACTCATAGCAAACCTGTGTACAACAGCGCTAAACCCCGCTCTATTCTCTGCCAATCGCACTGCCTCTGACACATCTATCCCAATTACCCCAGTCACTGAATCAATCCACCTCATAGAGGGTTTCCCCTTCTGCGCCATCCCTCTACACTCCCAAGCATGACTTCCCTTTCTAAGGACAACTCCCTCCTTACAATATGTCCAAAATATGTCAGATGAAGCCATAGAATCCTTGCTGCCAAGGAGCAGCCTGGTTTAACCCTCTCCAAGCTGAATCTGTTTGTTTTCTTGGCAGTCCATGGTACATTCAATACTCTTATCCAGTAGCACAGCTCAAAGGCATCAATTCTCCTTCTATCCTCCTTAGTCATTGTCCAACTCTCTGATGCATAACAAGTGATTGCAAAGACGATAGCCTGTATCAGACGCACCTTAGTCTCCAGAGTGACACCATTGCTCTTCAGTACCCTGGAGAGGTCCCTAACAGCAGACTTTCCCATCGCAATACGTTTTTTGATTTCCTGGCTGCTGGTGCCAAGAGTGTTGACTATGGAGCTAAGCAGACTAAAGTTGTTAACAATCTCAATGTCTTTACCATCCATCCTGATGCTGCCAATTGATCCAGTGGTGAGAATTTTTGTCTTCTTGATATTGAGCTTCAATCCATACTGAAGGCTGCAGTCCTTGACGCTCTGCTGCAAGCATTTTAGGTCCTCCTCAGTTTCAGCAAGCAGGGTTGTGTCATCTGCATAGCGCAGATTGTTGATAGATCTTCCACCAATCCTGACGCCACACTTCTCCTCATAGAGCTCAGCCTCCCAGATAATCTGTTCTGCATACAGGTTGAAAAGATATGGAGACAGGACACATCCCTGGCATATGCCTTTCCAAATTTTAAACCATGCAGTGTTTCCTTGCTCTACAAAAAACTGAAGTAGCAATACCGGTCTCCAATAAAACAAACTTAGGGTGAACACCACCGATAAGAAACAAGGAAGGATACTCTATAATGATTAAAGGCACAACAGAATAAAAGCACATCATTTTTGTTAATATATACACATGAAGTGATAGGCATGCACAATACATAAAACTATGGTTAACAGAGTTGAGAAAAGAGGCAAACAATATCACAATAGTTGTAGTAGATTTCAGTCTATCTCACCAAAAGATAGGTCAACACAAAAGAAACTCAACGAAGATGTAGAAGAATTAAGCTACACTATTAGCCAACTTAACCTCAAAGACATGCTTGGGGTACTTAACAAAAACTCAATTTACTTTCTTTTCAAGCCACTTAATGCAGTCTCCAGGACTGACTACATATTAGAACACAAAGCAAGACTCAGCTAATTAAAAAACATTGAAATAAAAGTATCTTTTCAGATCACAGTGCCCCAAAGTTAGAAATTAACAAGAGGATAAATTTAAAAAGCACACCTGTATGGAAGCTAAATCTAAATAGAGGGGAATTTCCTTGAAATAATGAAAAGTGTATATGCAAAACCAGGAGCCAACATTATTCTTACTAGAGAGAGTCTAAAGGCAGTCCCTTGTGAACAGATCAGACAAGAATGCCCACTATCTCCACTACTATTCCTTATTGTATTGGAAGTTCTAGCGAGGTCAAAAAGCATCCAAATGGCAAAGAGATAGCAAAACTGTCACTATATGCAGATGATATGACAGTGTATACAGAAAATCTAAAAGGCTCAACCAAAAAACTGTTAGACCTAGTAGATCAATTTAGTACTGGCAGAATATAAGATCAACATACAAAAATCTGTTGAATTTCTCTACAGTAACAAAGAAAACACATTAAAGGAAACTAAGAACATAACATTTATGTTATGTTTAGCTTTGTCTCACATACTTTTGGCATGTGCTAAGAGGCCATTCCTTGGAAAAGGACATCATGCTTGAGAAGGTGGAGGGATGACAAAAGAGGAAGACCCTCAGCCAAGTGGATTGGCACAGTGACTGTAGCAATGGGCCCAAGTGCATCCATGTTTTCAGTTTTTGTTTGTTTTTTTTATCACATGCTACTTCATTAAATGTTTCAGTGTCAATGAGTTCTTCTTGGTACACAGAACCTAGAAAATAGCCAATATAGTAATTAATTCAAAGTAATTTATGTAAGAGATAGGATTAGATATTCAATCCAGTGGTATTAATGAGCCAAAGAAAACAAACAATTAAAAAATTGCTCATCAAACCCACCCCTTCCTTTGAGTCAAACCTGATCCTCCTAATCCTATAAAGCGGAGTAACACTGACCTCCAGGATTTCTAAGAGTGTCAGTTTTTATGGAAATAGACTACTACATCTTTCTGGAAAGGAGAAAGGGAAACAGAAATAAGGGGGGGGGGGGAAATTGGCCACAAGGAGGAGCCAGAGGATGATTGTGAGTCAAAACGCATTTTGAAATGTATACTCATCCAATCTGGATAATAAGAAAATGAAATAAAAAATAAAATAGATACCTAGTAGGTACTCAGATGGGAGATCTGGTGGCCTAGTAGGCAAGAGATTTTTATTTTCTTCATGTTTAGATGAATCTATACTACAGGCTATCATCTTTGATCTTTTTTAATACAATTTTTTATTTTAATTGTGATTTAATGAAAGTTTACAGAAAAGTTAGCTTTTCATCCATTCATTGTTGCACTGATCTTTTTTTACAAGTATTTCAAGTCCTCTTCACTTTCAGCAAAAAAGACTACATTGTCTGTATAAGGAAGTTTCCACCAATAACACTGATAACAAGTTCTTCCCGGCATAATGTGTTTGAAATTGCGTGATTCCATTAAAATGGAACTTTTTTTTTCTGTCCCAGAAATTCTCTTTAAAGGAAAAATACAAAGGACTATATGAAAAGTTATTAGCTCTGTACAATGCCTTTATTTGTATTCCTCCAATGCCTAAACTTGATAGCATAAAACTTGCTCCAAATAGTCTTACAATTTTTGAAAAATTTCTTTCTTAGAAAAGTAAGAATTAGAATGAATTCCTTGACATAATTATAAATAGTTCCTTCCAATATAAGACCATGAAACCACTAATTTGGGCAGTATTAAATAAAATTATAATAACTCTCTCACAATAGAGTAAGCTAGACATCTGTTGGAGTATTCACCATGCACTTCACAGAAATATGGTCTTTTAGAATATTGTAAGTTAGACTCCAGTAGTGCTAAGATGAAGTAAGGACTTAGTTCTTTTTTCTTTTTCCTCTGGAAAGATATATACGCTGGAATATCTATTTCAACATGAAGATAAGGAAGCAGGAAACCAATGCCCTATCTACTGCTTTACCGCAAGTTATTATTTTTTGCTTTTCAATTTTTTTTAAGTGGTCAAGGTCCACGTATGTCTGAAAAGGGCTTTTAGAGAGCTTCCTGGGAAAGAAACAAAGTACATGTCTCAACTCGTAGGGCTCCACCCTACCAGTTGAAGAGGATCACAGAATGATGGATATTGTAATTTCAAGTGTGGACCCTTCATTTTGCTAAGTCATTGGATTCCTGGGCCCACTGGCAGTCAAAGCAAAACCATGCAGGATGAAGACGGATATGTGACCTTAAATGTTAAAACTCGAAAGCCGCCCCCTGCCCCAGGTAAGAATACACAGAGCTAGCAATTGAAAAACTGGTAAAATAAGTCAACTGTACTATCCCTTTTTTCTACTTAGGGTAGCAAATAGCCTTTCTCCACTATCCTTCCACAGACTCAGACTAACTTGGGAGAAAAATCACATAGGAAATAAACAGGGACCATGATATTAAGGCATGCAGATTTTATTTAATTCCAGTTAACATTGAAGTCAAGGGTTTAGAAGTGACAGAGGAAAAGATGTTTGAAAACCATTTTTCAATATCCTGGTAAGTGGATGTAATTCTCTAGGAGTTGCTTATTTAAGTCAGATTTATGTGGTAGAAGAAATGAATATATAATAATAATAATAAACACATATACATGACTTAACAGCTGGTTATATTTTCAGTCAGAGGGGTCAGTCTATTGGTATGGGTCTGGATGTGTAACATGGGAATGAATTGTGCTTACTGTTGATCAATGATGGATCTGCTAGTGAAACTATTTTTATTACTTGGAAAATCCTGAGAGGCAGGGACAGAACTGACACTGCCTCATAGCCATGTCATAGTTATGAACCCTGACATGTTTATTGTATGTCCACAGTTGGTTATGCATCCTCCTCTTTGTGGCGTGTGGTGGCTCTGGTTCTTCTGATCTTGTGCATAGGAATGGTTATTGGACTCCTATTTCTGGGGATAATGTGTAAGTATTGACTCATTTACAAGAGTTTTTAGTCTGAGGAAAGGAATGCTCACAAGAATTTTTGTATCACTGAGTTTCCCAATTATCCTTATATTTGTTAAAATCATCTAGTAGCTTTCTAGATTTTTCTGGGGTTTTTTCCCTCCTGATCAAAATAACTTTTTAAGTGACTTTGTGATTAAGTGATTTATTTCCTATTAGAAGCAATTCATATTACACCTTATTAATAAATGTTGTATGAGTAGTTTGAGTTTGAATGGTTTTGGGTTTTGTTTTTTCTTTTTCATTAGGCTCATGGACGTTCAATATCACTTTACAGTAGAGTTTTTGGTTTTTTGTATACTATTTTATTTTTGCATAATATAATTAAGGATCTTTCATTCGTAGACTGTTACACCAATTTGAACATAGAATGAAATCAAAATGTATTTTTTAATTAGTGTGTATTTTTTATGTCTTTAAGAACAGAAAATATCAAAGGTATTCATTTCTGTTAACACTGTTAGAAAGTTACACTCAACAAAACATCAAAAGTTACTTTTTAAGTGTGTTATTTGATCTTGGAAATGTCTTGTGGTTATTTCCCCTCAAATAGTTCGCTTACCCTATTAGATAATTCCTTAGTACTAATTTTTCTTTGTTCTTTAATATTTTTGAAATATTCTCTTTGCCTTTATCCCTTTGCAAGAATCATTTATTCCTGTACCAACAAATATTCAGAGTAACGATTCTATCAATATGAAAATACATTGATAATATCTTCACAACATGCTTAAGACTGATTGTTGTTGTTGTTGAGTACAGTAGAGTCAGAACCGGCCCACTGTTGACTCTCATACAGGTCTTCAGAGGCACAGCAAGAGATTGCCTGTCCTCCCTGGAGCAGCTAATGGCCTTCAACCACATACCTTTGGGTTGCAATGCAGCTTCTTGCCACCCACTAGGCCTACTTTTTTTCTCCCAATTGTTCTTTCTTTTCTTTCTTATTATTAATGGATAGTTTGTTTTGGAACATTAATTAAAATGTAGTCATATAATTAATTAGAAGGTCCAATCAAACCCTATTGTATATTGTCTTTTCCTCATCTTTACATTTAGCTGTCAGGCAGCAAAATCTCTCACAAGTTGAGAATGAAACTCCCACAGAATCTCTACAACAGTCAGCAAATCGCATTTGCCAAGAATTAATACAACTCTCTGAAGAAATAAAGCAAGGTGTTTTTGGTAAGTGTGGTTTGGTAAACTCTAGACATCCTCTAACTTCAGGGGTTGGTTTGGTTTGTGTTTATCTTTTTTGTGATGGTATTTTAAGGAACCTTGAGAGCTGAAGAAAACAATAAAAGTGTAAGATTAGCATAGAATGTAAAGTGTTCCATCTTTGATCTCTCCTAAGGCCATAAATGCAGCCCCTGTGAGAAAAATTGGAGATACTATGGAAATTGTTGCTATGGATTCTTTAAGCAGAACTTAACTTGGGAAGAGGGCAAGCAGTACTGCAGGGAAAGGAATGCAACTCTTCTGAAGATCACCAGCAAGAATATTCTGGTAAGGAGGTCCTTACAACCATATGTTTTGGAGAAAATCACAAATGTACCATTTTACATTTCCTTCCCCCCCCCTATTTTTCCTATGTCTTTCAGTTTGTCCTAAAAACAACAGTCTAAAAATATTATCAAGCTCAGTAAAAACTGACAGAATTTGAGAGATGAAATACAAGAAATCTTGAGTTTTTGTCTTTGCAGCAAATAATTTAACTTCTCTCAGTTCCCTTGCCCATTTTTACTTGTTCAGAAACAAAAATTGAAAGTATGGAAACAAATATGATTTGAAAATATAAAATGATGCATCCATGTTCTACCAATTGGCGGTCAGTTTTTCATTCTGTGGTGGCTTCTGTATTGATATGACTCTGGAAGTAATGCCATTGGTATTTCAAACGTTGTTGTGACACTTTGAAAGCTATGCCACCAATATTTCAACTAGAAGCAGGGTCACCGATGACCATCTCTTTCCACAGATGTAGTCAATTTGATTTTCACAAAAGCTTTGAAGGCATCCTAACTATTATATTAATTTGTATTTATGATAGAAATATCTCAAACACAGGACTAGTCTAATTCGATGGATTGGATTATCCCGCCAGAATTTAAATGGAGTCTGGATGTGGGAAGATGGCACAGTTTTCTCCAAAAATAAGTAAGTTGTTGAGTACTCAAAATTTTGTTGTTCTTGGGTTTGAGTCAGCTGTTTCTCCTAACAACCCAGTGCACAACAGATCTGAACCTTACTTTATCCTTCACTATCCTCACTGTTCTGTTATGTTCAAGTCCATTGTGGTGGTCACTGTGTCAATCATCCAACTTGTGGAGGGTCTTCCTTTCTTTATTTGGCCCAGCACTTTTCTCTCTCCAAGGACTGATGTCCCCTGAGAAAATGCCCAAAACAACTCTAGCCTATAAAGAATACTCTGGTTGGACATTCAGAAAAGAAGGCAGTATTGTTGTTGTTGTTATGTGCCATAGAGTCATTTGTGACTGACTCATAGCGACCCTATGTAGAAGAGCCCTAAACACCATTCTATCCTGTGCCAACCTCACTGTCTCAAACACATTCATTCCTCCCACTCCACTCACAGAATCAGTCCATCTCTTCGAGGGTCTTCTTCTCCTGTACCGTCCCTCTACTCTCCCAAACATGATGTCCTTCTCCAAGGACCAGTCCCTCCTTGCAACATGCCCAAAGTATGTCAGATGAAGCTTCAAAATCCTTGACTCCAGGAAACATTCTGGCTTCACCCTCTCCAGGACAAACCTGTTTGTTTTCCTAGCAGTCCATGGTGTATTCAACACCCTTCTCCAGCACCACAACTCAAAGACATTAATTCTTTTCCTATCATCCCTATTCACTGCGCAACTCTCTGATGCATAGCACGTAATTGCAAAGACTATAGCTTGGATCAGGCACACCTTAGTCTCCAGCCTGATGTCATTGCACTTCAGTACTCTTGAGAGGTCCCTCACAATTGACTTTCCCAATGCAATCGTCTCCTGATTTCTGGCATACAAGGAAGTCCAGTGAATACACTATCATTTAAATATATGCACCAACAACCAGAGCCAAAGAAGAGGAAATGGAAGATTTTTACCAACTTTTGCAGTCAGAAGTTGATCAAACATGCAATCAAGATGCATTAATAATAATGGGAGACTGGAATGCAAAAGTTGGGGACAGGGAAGAAGGATCAGTAGCTGGAAAACATGGGCTCTGTGAGAGAAATGTGGTTGGAGATAGAATGATAGAGTTTTGCACATTCAATGATTTATTCATTGCAAATACCTTTTATAAGAAACATAAATGCAGGCTATACACATGGATTTCATCTGATGGTATGCATAGGAATCAAATAGATTACATTTGTGGAAAGATTCATTGGAGAGGCTCAACATCAGCAGTGAAAACCAGGCAGGGTGCTGATTGTGGAACAGACCACCAACTACTCATATGTAAATTCAAGCTGAAGTTGAGGAAAATTAAATCAAGTCCACGGGAACCAAGATTTGACCTTAAGTCTGTCCACTCGAATTTCAAAACCATCTCAGGAACAGGTTTGAGACCTTGAGCACCAATGAGCATAGACCAAATGAGCTCTGGGAGGATATCAAGAAAATTGTCCATGAAGAATACAAAAGATCATTACAAAGGCTAAAGAAGTAGAAAAGACCAAGATGGATGTCAGATGAGACTATGAGTATTGCATTAGAGCGCCAAGAAGCCAAAGCTAAAGGGAGAAACCAAGAAATCAAAGACCTGAACAGAAAATTTCAAAAGGCAGCTCGGGACGATAAAGCAAGATACTATAATGAAATGAATGTACAGAGAGCTGGAGTCAGAAAATCAAAAGGGCGGGACTCGCTCAGGTTTCTTAAACTGAAGGAGTTAAAAAACAAATTCAAGACATGGGTGGAAATACTTAAGTATAGTTTGGGTAGAATGTTGAATGATCCAGTATACAAAGAAGATGGAAGGAGTACACAAAGTCATTGTATCAGAGGACCTGACACAGAGGAATTTAATGAAATAACATATGAGCAAGAACCTGTGGTGATAAAGGAGGAAGTTCAAGTTGCTATGAAGGAACTGGCAAGAAACAAGGCTCCAGGAGTTGACTGCGTACCAATTGATTTATTTCAACAGACAGACACTGCCCTGGATGTGTTTACAAGGTTGTGTCAGGAAATCTGGAGGACAGCAAGCTGACCAACTGACTGGAAGAGATCAATATTTGTTCCCATTCCAAAGAAAGGTGACCCAACAGAGTGTAGAAATTATCAAACAATATCATTGATATCACATGCAAGCAAGATTCTGCTGAAAATTATCCAAAAACATTTGGAACAATATGTCAACAGAGAACTGCCAGATGTGCAGCCTGGATTTAGAAGAGGTCGCGGTACTAGGGATATTATAGCTAATGTAAGATGGATCTTGGCAGAAAGCAAAGAATACCAGAAGAATGTCTATCTGTGCTTCATTGACTATGCAAAGGCTTTTGACTGTGTGGATCACAACAAGCTGTGGCTGACACTGAGAAGAATGGGAATCCCAGACATTTGATTGTGCTAATGTGAAACCTATACTTGGACCAAAGGTAGTCATCAGAACAGAGCAAGGAGACACTACATGGTTCAAAATCAAGAAGGGGGTCCGCCAGGGATGTATTCTGTCTCCATACCTTTTCAATCTGTATGCAGAACAGATCAGATCATCTGAGACTCTGGGCTGATGAGGAGAAATGTGGCATCAGGATTGGTGGAAGAATCATCAACAACCTGCGTTATGCAGATGACACAACCCTGCTTGCTGAAACTGAGGAGGACCTGAAGTGCTTGCTGCAGAGTGTCAAGGACTGCAGTCTTCAATATGGATTGAAGGTCAATATCAACAAAACAAAGATTCTTACCACTGGGCCAATTGGCAGCACCAGTATGGATGGTGAAGAGATTGAGATAGTTAACAGTTCTGGTTTGCTTGGCTCCACAGTCAACACTCTTGGTAACAGCAACCAGGATATCAGGAGACAAATTGCATTGGGAAAGGAACTGGTAGCAATGCTAATTTCTGCCATCCCCTTCTCCTTTGAGCACAGGTTACTTTTAAATTGAACACTACTCTATATCTTCTTCTTTGTTTTTATGCAATGTCATCAGTGGCTCATAGCTGACTTTCTAGTGGGTTTTCAGAGGCTATGAATGGCATAGGAGGAATTGTTCATCTTTCTCCCATGGAGCAGTTGGTGGATTTTAATTGCATGCTTTTGGATTGACCACATAACTCCTTAATATCTAGACCACCGGAGTTCATTACTGTGTCTTATAAAGACAGCACTGTGTTATTCACATCCTACTTCTAACAAGAGAGTACTGGCAAGAAAGCAAACCTACATTCCACACACTCCCATCTTTGCTTTATCTAAACTACAATACATAGAGTCTCCTTATCCTTTACCATCTATTCTGCCCTCAAATTTATAATTGGAGAATTTAATAATTTTATTTTTTCTTTTATATTACTATTTCCACATAGCGTGTGACTCAAAATTTTTACATTGTTAGCCCTTTCAACTTTTCAATACAATTTAATTATTATTCTATTCTAGATACCTTCAAGTATCAAGCATGAGACACCATTCTACTAGACGCAATCTAGCTCGAGAGGCCAATTGCATTAAAAAAAGCAAAACAAAAATACAATAACAACAAAATAAAAAACTACTGGCATCAATCTGGAGCAGATTGCCTTCCTCATTTTTCTCTGGAGGAACAGTTGGTTAGCTTAAATGACCAACATTTCTGTTCACACAATTGTGTTAAATTCACAGTAATTAAATATCTTCCAATGAATAGAAACTTTATCAGCTTTTCTTTACTGAGATTTTAATGAAAGTTTGCAAAGAACTTGGGTTTCCATTCATTCACTGTTGCTCATGTTCCTCCATGCCCGCCCTTACTCTCAGTTCACTTTTTTCTTTGGAAAAAAGTTCTTTCATTGTTATACAATCCACTCTCACCCTCACCCCACCCCGCCCAAGTCTACTTTTAAGGCTGTAAATGGCAAAGAAGCAAAATGCCTTTCTTACATCTTTGGAACTTTTGGTAGATACAAGTCACGAGAGATGCTCGCCTTTTAGTTGACACAGTAACTCAATATGGACTACACCACCAGAATTGCTTAATATGGCTTGCCAGACTCATTCTCATCAATTAATCTTTCATATTGAAACAGCAAATATCTCTCAAATTTAAACATAAGTTGATATAAAAACATACAAATCTGATGATGTTGTTGTTGTTGTTGTTGTGTGTTGCAAAGAAGGACCAGTCCTTGGAGAAAGACTTTATTCTATAAGATGAGACCCTCTGTGAAATGGATTGATTCAGTGACTGGAGTAATGAGGGTAGGTGTGTCAGAGACCGTGAGATTGACACAGGATAGAGCAGGGTTTATGGCTGTTGTACATAGGGTCACTATGAGCCACAGGTGACTTGAAAGCACATAACAACAAAAACAACAAATCACATGTAAATAAAATCTCGCTAATTATTGTAAAAGCAGCAATAACATGAAAGCATAAGCACTAGAAATTAAAATTGGATTCAAAAAAGGCTTTTGAGCAGGAGTTATTAATCACTGCTAAAGTCAGATTGATCTTTGTTTACAAGCAGAGGATGCCAAAAAGATATTTACTTGTGTTTTATCAACTATGAAAAGGAATTTAACTGTGTAGATCAAAACAAGTTATGGATGTGAAATCTTTTTGTAGAACAAGAAGCAGTTCTCTTAATGGACAAGAGGACAATGTATATGGTTTAAAATCAAGAGAGCTGTACATCAAGATTATATCCTTCCTCCATACTTACTCAATTTGTACACTAAACAAATTCTTCAAAAAGTTGGACTATATGAAGAAGAATATGGCATCAGGATTGGAGGGAAACTCACTCAGTGACAATTTCCATTATGAAGATGACTCAAGCTTACTTGTAGAAAGTGAAAAAAAAAAGACTTGAAATATTTGCTATATAGGTTAAGGACTATAGATTACATCTCAACATCAAGAAAACAAAATCCTCACCACTGAACCAATAGGCAAGGCCATGATAAATGGAGAAAAGGTTAAAGTTGTCAACAATTTCACCTTACTTGGATCAACATCCATGGCAGCAGCGATCAAAAAATCAAAAGACATGTTGTTGTTGTTTTCTTGTTATGTGCCGTCGAGTCGCCTGCGACTCATAGCGACCCTATGTACAACAGCCCTAAACTCCGCTCTGTCCTGTGCCAATCGCACTGTCTCTGACACTCTCAACCCAATTATCCCAGTTGCTGAATCAATCCACCTCATAGAGGGCGTTCCTCTCCTGCGCTGTCCCTCCACCCTCCCAGGCATGATGTCCCTCTCCAAGGACCGGTCTCTCCTCACAACATGTCCAAAGTATGTTAGACGGAGCCTCAGAATCCTTGCCTCCAAGGAGCCACCCGGTTTAACCCTCTCCAGGACAAATCTGTTTGTTTTCCTAGCAGTCCATGGTATTCTCAGTACTCTTCTCCAGCACCACAGCTCAAAGGCATCACTTCTCCTTCTGTCCTCCTAGGTCATTGTCCAACTCTCTGATGCATAACAGGTGATTGCGAAGACCATGGCCTGTATTAGATGCACCTTAGTCTCCAAAGAGATACCATTGCTCTTCAGCACTTTGGAGAGGTCCCTAACAGCAGACTTTCCCATGGCAATGCGCCTTTTAATTTTCTGGCTGCTGGTGCCAAGACTGTTGACTATGGAGCCAAGCAAACGAAAGCTGTGTACAATCTCAATCTCTTCACCATCCATGCTGATGCTGCCAATTGGTTCAGTGGTGAGAATCTTTGTCTTCTTGACATTGAGCCTCAATCCATAATGCAGGCTGCAGTCCTTGACATGTTACACTTGGAAATATGTTGTCAAGGACCTTTCCAATGAACTAAAGGACAAAGATGGCAATTTAAAGACTAAATGTGTCTGGTCTAAGCCATATTCTTTTTAATTGTTTCCTATGCAGCTGCTCTACAGGAGAAGGATGAGCAATCTCCTGTGCAATTAACTGCCTTTGAAAACACACTTCAGCTATGAATTGATTCTGACTCTACAATACACAACAACCACAACAATGCATCTGATAGTTGAACAATGAGTAAGGGTGACAGAAAATTGATGCCTTTATATTGTAATGTTGTATCCTAGGGACTGACAAAATAACAATATTAAAAAAAAACACAAACAAAAAAAAAAACAAACACCAACCTGTCTTGAAGGAAGTGCTGCCACAGTGCTCTTTAGACACAAGGATGGCAAAACTTTGTCTCACATACTTTGAGCATGTTGTCAGGGAAGTCTAATTCTTGTGAAGAGGTGTCTTGCTGAGAAAGATAGTGGATCAGTGAAAGAGAAGACCCTTAACAAAATGGATTGACTGTAGCAATAAACTTGATGTCACAAAAATTCTGAGGATAGTTTAGGTTATGGCAAGGTTCTAATGTACTGTTTATAGGGTTACTATGAGTTTTGGCCAACTTGAAAGCACAGACAACGACAGCATCACTTATTACCTCATTGACAATATTATAAACAATCGAACTTCCTTCTATTTTTCAACAATTTAGTCTTGCTTTATTATTTTAGGGTTCTTTGCCTACAGAACTCCATAACAGCTCCCTTTGTCCCTCAGCCTCTGTTTAAATAACCATCATGTCCTTAGTGAGTACAGTGCTAATTATTCTAAATTAACCTTCCTGGTAGCCACTCAAGGAATTCTGGTGAGGCCATTTTAATTATTTTGTAGCTAACCAAGAGTTTGGCCCATAAGTCACTCTAGAAGAGAAAGATGTTGCATTCTGTTTCCATAAAGATTATAGATTTGAAAACCCTAAGAGGCAGTTCTGTTCTATTCTGACTTAAAGAGTTTTCTTCCACTTATTAATAATGAGTTGGATTTAAGGGTTTTGAGGTTTGGTTTAGTAACTCCAATGTTGATCTATCCTTTCATGTTGTGGCTTCTTTATCAGTCTTGAAAAGTCCCTGATTTTATTTTATCTGTTTATATGTTTAGTTCTTATCAACATCACACACCACACTATAATTCAATGGGATTAATTATATTAGAGATTATAAATATGGTACAGTATAGGATATGGCTTAGATCTGTTGCTCATAGAGTCAGTATCTGTTGTACTCAACTCAAAGGCATGTACCAACAAAAGTAACTATAATATAAGCTCACCAAAAGGAAGACCCTCTCTTTGTTTACCCCTAGGAAGTATCCCACAGATACTGAAAAATAAATTAATATGCTTGGAGGCTTATGTGTGAAGCGGTTAGATTCTGGAAGGTGGGTTCACTTGTTTCTGTGAGGGTAGGTGTTATTTTCATTCAAAATTTGGTGTGAACTGATTTGATTTGCCTAGTTTAGCTAACAGTTAGCTGTGAGCTGGAAGCCTTTTGTTTAGAGTCAATCCAGGACCTGGTGGACAGCTCTGGTATTTAAAAGACAATTGGTGCTAATTTTATTTGGGATGCATATTCTTCTAATGGTAGAGTACTGGTCTGTCAATTTGCTGTACTGACTAACTCAGAGTTGCTTTGATGCTGAATGCTGTGTCACAATAGTGTGAACGGTTACCCACCATGGACAGTGTTTGGTGAAGCTTCCAGATTGAGACAATCTTAGAAGTAGGAGTGGCATCCACTTCCTAAACAACATGCCTCTAGAAACTCTATGAATTCATAGATAGTTATAGAACAGGGTTCAGGTCTTTTTTTCCTAGGGTTGCTGAGTCATTACTTGACTCAAGAGCCCTTAACAAAATACACATATAGATCTTGACCTTTTACAGTAAACAATATAGTAAGAAATGTAGACAAAGTAGCATCCAATTACACTATAAATGCAATCTTATACTACCCTACAGCAAAAATGTTAAAAATGTTTATAAATATTTAACCAATTCATTTTTAAATATTACTCTTTTTCAGGCAAAATTGAAGCCTGATCTCGATAAAAACTTCATTCATCATTTAAGAGCCACATCCATCTCTTACTTCTGATTACTACTGATCCTAGAGTTTATTTGCTACTTAGTCTTATTGCTTAATAAATGCTATTGAGATTCTTTTAAGTGCATATCTTAGGGTCCTAAGCATGTGGTAATATTTCCAGTAGTGTGTATTTTGCTTAATCTTTGCTCCTCATTGCTTCCATTTTCTGCTACAAATTTCTACACATAAGTTTGTTGACTTACCTTGAAAATTATTTGATTTTCAAATATATTCATTCTAATTTTCTATTTACAGGTTTGAGCTTTTTGGAGATGGAACAGAAAATAAGAACTGTGCTTATTTTCTTAATGGAAGAATCTACTCTTCCCTTTGTACAGAGAAACGTTTTCTAATGTGTGAGCGGAAAGCTGGAATGGTAGATATGAACAAATTAATTCAATAGAGAGATGAACAGCAAATTACAGAGAAATATGGTGTAATAAAAAGTCTTAATGCAAGACTCACTAGCCAAAAAATGATTTCTTTCTCTCTCTTTTATTTACCCATGGAGTCACATTCATAATATTTCTGCTTCCAACATCACATAATATAT
>NW_006400283.1:393713-438601 GCF_000299155.1 Elephantulus edwardii
TACTAAAGTACACTATAATATATACTATATATTATATATAATTTCCAAAAATCAACATTGATAGTTTACTTTCCAATTGTTCTACTTTCACCATTTTCACTTCTAATTATCTGGAATTCATTTGACCTGTTCAATCTTTACACATCAACATGTAAAACTAAAATTATTACAAGAAAGGTAAGAGTTTCATCAATTTAAGATGTGAAAAGTAGCTAATTTTAACAGATAGCATTGTTGTTGTTATGTGCTGTCAAGTTGCTTGCGACTCATAGCGACTCTATGTACAACTGCCCTAAACCTTGCTCTATTCTTTACCAATCTTATTGTCTTTCCTATACCTAGCACCATTACACCAGTCAATGAATCAATCCATCTCATCGAGGGTCTTCCTCTTTTGTATTGTCCCTCCACCCTCCCTAGCATGATGTCCCTCTCCAAGAACTGGTTCCTCCTTATACCATGTCCAAAGTATGTCAGACGAAGCTTTAGAAACCTTGACTCCAGCCTGGTCTCACCCTCTCCAGAATGAACTTATTTGTTCTTCCTAGCAGTCTATGGTACGTATATTCAATACTATTCTCCAGCCTCACAGCTCAAAGACATCAATTCTACTTCTGTCATCTCTAGTCATTGTCCAGTTCTCTTATGCATAGCAAGTGATTGCAAAGACCATGACTTGCATCAGGCACACCTTAATCTCTAGACTGACATCCTTGCTCTTCAGTACTTTGGAGAGATCTCTGACAGAAGATTTTCCCAATGCAATTAATCTTTTAATTTCCTGGCTGCTGGCTGATAAATTTGATACTGGTAGGAGAAGACATTAAGGAAATGAAAAGGAGATTTCAAAAGGCTGTGCAGCAAGATAAGGTAAAATATTATAATGAAATGTGCAAAGAGCTGGAGTCAGAAAATGAAAGAGGCCAAATTCACTCAGCATTTCTTAAGCTCAAGGAACTGAAGAGGAAATTCAAGCCTCGAGTTGCAATACTTAAGGTTGCTTTGGGCAGAATATTGAGTGACCCTGCAAGTATTAAAATAAGATGAAAAGAATATACAAAGTCATTATACTAAAAAAAAATTGTTAGAAACAGAAGAATTTAATGAAACAACATATGAGCAAGAGTCTATAGTGATGAAGGAAGAAGTTCAGCCTGCTTTGAAAGAATTGGTAAGAAAAAGGCCCCAGAAATTGATGGTATACCAATTGACATATTTCAGTTAAGAGGTGCTGCCCTAGATGTGCTCACCAAGTTGTGCCAAGAAATCTGGAGAACAACCTTTGGTCAACTGACTGGAAGAGATCTATATTTGTTCCCATTCCAAAGAAAGTTGATCCCACAGAGTGTGGAAAATATCCAATAGTATCATTAATCACATGGAAGCAAGATTTTGCTGACGATTATCCAAAAATGACTGGAACAGCACATCAACAGGGAACTACCAGATGTGCAGGCTGAATTTAGACTAGGTCCTAGGGATATTGTAGCTAATGTTAGATGGATCTTGGCTGAAAGCAAGGAGTACCAGAAAAATGTCTGTCTTTGTTTCATTGCTTATGCAAAGGCATTTGACTGTGTGGATCATAACAAACTGGCTAACTCTGAGAAGAATGGGAATCCCAGAACACTTGATCGTTCTAATGCAAAACCTATACCTGGACCAGGAGGCAGTCATCAGAACAGAGCAAGGAAACACTGCATCGTTCAAAATTGGGAAGGGTGTACGCTAGGATTGTATCCTGTCTTCATACCTTTTCAATCTTTATGCAGAACAGGTTATCCAGGAGGCTAGGCTCTATGAGGAGAAATGTGGTGTCAAGATTGGAGGAAGAAGACTCATCAAAAATCTGTGTTATGCTGATGACACAACCTTGCTTACTGAAACTGAAGAGGATCTGAAGCACTTGCTGTGGAAGGTCAGGGACTGCAGTCTTCATTATGGATTGAGACTCAATATCAAAAAAACAAAGATTCTCACCACTGAACTGATTGGCAGTGTCATAATGGATGGTGAAGAGATTGAGATTGTTCACAGATTTGGTTTGCTTGGCTCCACAGTCAACACTCTTGGCACCAGCAGCCAGGAAATTAAAAGACATATTGCAATGGGTAAGTCTGTAGTTAGAGACCTCTCCAAAGTGCTGAAGTGCAAAGATATCAGTCTGGAGACTAAGGTGCTCCTGATACATGCCGTGGTCTTTGCAATCACTGGCTATGCACCAGAGAGCTGGACAATGACTAGGGATGATGGAAGGAGAATTGATGCCTTTGAGCTGTGGTGTTGGAGAAGAATACTGAATATACCATGGACTGCTAGGAAAATGAACAGGTTTGCCCTGGAAAGGGTGAAGCCGGACTGCTCCTTGGAGGCAAGGATTCTGAAGCTTTGTCTGACATACTTTAGACATGTTCAAAGGAGGCACCAGTTCTTGGAGAGGGACGTCATGCTTAGGAGGATGGAGGGACAGTGCAGGAGAGGAAGGCCCTCAATGCGATGGATCGATTCAGTGACTGGGGTAATAATGGGGGCAGGTGTGTCAGAGATGGTGAGACTCACACCCGATAGGGCAGAGTTTAGGCAGTTGTACATAGGGTTGCTATGAGTCGCAGACGACTCGACGGCACATAACAGCAACAATAAATAATGTGGTCACTTAACTGAAATACAACTGTGGGTTGGCCTTGCTGCATCTTTAGCATTCATCTTCTCATATTTTAAATAAGCTTATACCTCTATCTTATGTATTTCATAGTTCTATAGCCTAAAATGATGATCCAAAGTGGTTACTATATCAGCTTCTCTGAGAAGGCAAGCACTATGACTTCATTATTCACTATTCTGTGTGCAGCACCAAACTGGTGCTTGGTTCACAGGGAAATGGAAAAGGAAAAGAAAAAAAAAGAAAATTTCCCATTCACTGGAAAGTAAAAATACCATACAAATACAAATGCAATTCCAAGTTCAGCTCCATTCAAACTAAATAGTAATCAATTTCTCTCATTTTCTTTGCAACAAGGAAAAGTTTCATAAGAAATCTCATGATATTAGTAAAAAAGTAAATTTTTTTTAGAAAAGGGAAGATCTTTTGACAAGTGGAATAACAAATGATAATATAAAAGAAACCATGGACATGTAAACAGAGAACCAAATGAAAATGCCTTTTTTAGTTCTTTTACTAGAAGTTCTATCTGTGGAGTTTGCTGAATAACTCTCAAAATATTTATAGACAATTTGCAAGGCATCCTTGAGCAGGATAACAAGCAAATAGTTGCATTTCTTATGCAGAAATCCTAAAGGCACTCTCTTTTTACACCTCTCTCACTCTGCACTTACTATACTGTCAGAACTGACTCACAGATAACCCTTCAGTGGATTCTCACAGGTTATAAATTGTGCCCGAGGATATTGTACATCTTTCTCCCACACAGTCACTGATGTGTTCAAATCAACATAGATGCACCTCTTTTCTCTTAGCAGTGCAGCTTCTTAGACTTACAGTGCCAGAGTTCCCTTTTTCACACCAGTGAGGTTAAAATTTATGGAAATAATTTTCAAACAGCTCTATTGAGATGTTATTGAAACTTTAAAATAATCCATTTATAATTAACTACTGATGGTACACAATCTGAACACTATACTGTCAACATGCACTACACATGATTCTGATACAAATAGTCTTTAACATATTTCAAGAGAACAAACATCCTTTGGAACTTGTTCTGTCTGTGACGGTGGAAAGGTAGCCTCTTTTAAAACTCATCTTTCTTATTTATTAATTTTATATTATACTTCATGTAATTGTCTTTTCAATCACTTGCTGTGCATCAGAGAGCTGGACAATGAATAAGGATAAAAGAAGAAAAACTGATTCCTCCGAGTTGTGGTGTTGGAGAAGATTACTGAATATACCATGGACTTCCAAAAGAACAAACAAATACATTTTGGAGAAAGTACAGCCAGAGTGCCCCTTGGAGGCAAGGATGATAAAGCTTCGTCTCACATATCCAGGCATGTTACTAGGAGAAGTATTCCTTGAAGGGGGACATAATGTTTGGGAAGATAGATTGACAAAGTGATTGCTGCAATGGGCTGTAGAGTGTCAGAAATTGTGAGGATGGCCCAGGACATGACGGGTGTGAGACCTGTTGCCCATGGTTTGCTAAGTGTCATACTCAACTCACTGGAACCTAACAGCAACAACAACTTTATAGTTAAGGCTATTGTATTACTTGAGTTGCTGTTATGTGCTGTTAACTTGACTATAACTCAACCTTGTGAACAAAAGATCAAAATTTAGTCTATCCTGTGCCATCATGATTCTCAAAATACTTGAGTCTATTGGTAGGCATTGCATTAATTCCTCTTGTTGAGGGTCTTCCTCACTTGAGATAGTTACATACAATATTGAGAAAAATGCCAAGCATGCAATATACTCAACAAACATGTGTTCCTTTTACAACTTTGTGCACTGATACCTAAACACATTTGAAAAAATAAGTATTCTGGGGCTATTTTAGTTGTTTTGTTTTTAAATTTTTTTTACTGTTATTTTATGTGTGTATACCGTCAAATCAGATCTGACTGGTACAGGAGATGGCCCCTCCTTCTCCAGCAGAACATCTGGTGGATTCGAACCACACACCTCTGGGATTGCAGTGCAGCTTCTTGCCACTAGGCCACCAGAGCTCCCCAGTTCCTTTATTTTAAATAAAATTTTTATTTTATACTAGTTTACTTACAAAGTTCTTATACATAGTTTTTCAAACTGGATCTTTTCATTTCCTTTACTCACCCTTGCCTCCACCCATCAAATTGTGTGACCCTATGATTAACCCCTCTACCCATCCTCATCCCTCTGCTCACCCACCCCCCCCTTATATCCTCATACATGTTTTAATAGTTATCTATTTCTACAATAATGGTCTTATACAGTAATTGTAATTACTGAACTAAGCTAGTTCACTTAGCTAATGCTCTCCAGTCCCTCTCAAGTTAGGTAGTAATTTTCAAAATCATTGCTACTACATGCTGTTTTGGGATTTTGTTGTTGTTGTTTGGTTGTTTGCTTTTTAAATTGAGAATTTAATGAAAGCTTACAGAAAACTTGGATTTCTATCCATTCATCGTTGCACATTTTCCTCCCTATCCACCTGCTCGGTTTGCTTTTCTCTTTGAAAAAAAACATTTCATTGTTGCACAATTTCCTCCCTTCCCACTCCTCATTCCACTTTGCTTTGCAGCTCTTATTCTGAACTGTTGTCATGCAAATAACACCTAACCATATATTCCTTTTAAACAATTCTTTCCCTCATCTGTTTCAATGCAGTGTACATTATTTATCCCTTCTTTTATTATTTTTCCCCAAAACCCCATGTCAGTCCTGTTTCATAACAGTGGTGACTGAGCTATTTCACTCAGCATAATGTCCTCCAGGGTCACCCATTTTGTATAATATTTTATTAATTCCTTGTTTTGCAGTGCTGTGTAATATTCCATTGTGTGAATATACCACAGCTTCTCTATCCATTCGTTTGTTGATAGGTACTTGGAGTGTTTCCATCTTTTGCTATTGTGAACAATGCAGCAATAAACATAAGTATGCACGGTTTTGGTTTTTTAAGGGTTGAAATGAGATTTTTCTTTGGTTCTCAAGGGCTTGTTCCTGGACTCACTCTACAATCAAGTTCTGCAAATAGTATTTGGGTCCAGAGTTTCTCTTTGGCACACAAAGTCTCGGAGTTATAGACTTCTGTGGGAATGTGACAGTTCATATTATGTGTGTAAAATTAATTAACTACAGATATCTAGGCTCAAGAGAATTACTCATCTACAAAAGTCTTCCCTCCTAATGGAGCTAGCAGCAGGTCTCAGTTGAGGCTAGTCTCAGACTAGCATAGGACACGGCCAGAACCTCTCTGCCTCCTCTTTCTAAAAAGACCCTTGGTGAGTGAAGGCCTCAGAAAATGCATATGATGTTAGTGGGAGATATCTAAAGACTGCAACAGCTAAAATGGCCCCAAGGCCCAGCCTGTCTATATATTACTCACTTTGTTGATGAGCTGAAAGAAGGTATTGTTTGTAAAGGCAAAGCTTTTTTTTAACAAGGCTGAAATATAACTGAGGTGCATTCATAGAATAGGACTCCCTGACATTAAATTTTTTAAGTTATCACATACTTTCCTGAGCTTTTTATCAAAGTCTTAACTTTCAAAACACCCCTCTCTTCACAGTCTATCATGTCTGTGTCAACAGCCCAATCATAAAGTAAGAAATTGCGCAGGAGTTTCTCTCTACTTCATCTGGCTGGGGAATATTGCTTCATACCACCCTCTATACTTCTGTATAACAGAATCAAAGTCCACCTCTCCTTGCTGGGTGTCACGATAATAATATTTAAAACCTCCAAAAGCCCATTCTGCTTCAAACCATCATGGTATATATGCACTTATATCAGAAAGTCTGTCCTTCAATCCCTTCCATCTCTAGTGCTCCCAGAGTTGCTAATTTTGCAGCTTTCAGTATAAATCACAACTATGTGTATATAATGTATAGGTGTTGTTAATCATCTCAAAGGAAATAAGGTAGTCCCTAGAATTTTGTTCCAGAAATTTCTCTAACTAGCAAAGGAATTTGTGTGGAGTCCCCCTCCACCCTTCCTGGCCCAGACTCCTCACAGTGTGCATGTCAAAATTCACAGTAACTCAAGCTAATATGCCTTCACAGGACCCATCCATGATGCTAACATTGTCTCTGGTACCAAGAAAGATCACTTTTTGAAGATTTCCTTTACCCTGAAGAGCAGGGTCCAGGCCATGGTCTTTGCAATTACTTGGTATGGATCAGAGAACAGGACATGACTAAGGATGACCAAAGAATTGATTCCTTTGAGCTATAATACTGGAGAAGAGTATTTAACATACCATAGACAGCCAGGAGAATGTATACATCTGTTTTAGAGGGAATGAAACCAATTTTCTCTTTGGAGGTAGGGATTCTTTTTTTTTAAATTTAGGTTGTTTCTTTTTCATTTCAATGAACATCTACAGAGATTTTGGGATTCCATTCATTCATTGTAGGTAGGGATTTTGAACTTACAAACTTTAGGCATGTGGCCAGGAGAGACCAGTCTTTGGAGAAGGACATCATGTTTGGAAGGGTGGAGGGACAGCACAGAAGAGGAAAACCCCTGAATGAGATAGATTGACAAGATAACTGGGGCGAGGGATTAGGTATGTCTAGAGTCAGTGAGACTAGCCCATGAGCGCAAGATTTAGAGCTATTGTACATAGGATCACTATGAGTCATGAGTGACTCGATGGCACATAACAACAACAAGAACAAGAGAGCAGAGACTGGGATTTACATTCTGGAAGTAAGCAGAGTCCTACTGTTTCTTTCAGGAAAATGCTGGCCTTTTCCAGTGGCTCCCAGGGACTGAGACTTCAGCCAATTCTTAATAGTCTTTGAACAGTCTAAGTGCTTTGCTTAGGTTGATCTACAAAAGCAGAAAGCCCTGGCTTCAAAAATTTCCCCTTCCTGAAACGGAGGCTGTCTTGGTATTTTTTTGCAAAGGTATAAACGTGGATCTGAGGTCCAGTGCTCCCTGAGTCAACCCTAATTCCATACAAAATGTTGGCACTAAAGTTGATGAGCATGCAGAAGACAGGAAGGACACCCTCAAACCAAGTTAGCAGGTCTCTGAAAAAAAGTGCTACAAACAAAGGATGCCATCACTGTGAAGAACACGGCACAAGAAGTGGCCACTCTTTCTCCAAGATGTGATCTAGGCTTTGGCAGCAGCAACACCACTCACGGAGCTGAAGTGGATCTTCAGTCTCACTCTGGTTGATCCTTCTTTTATAGCAAACAGTTTGGTCATCTAAGATCTACCTACATAGTAACATTTTTTTTTCTTTTTTCCTCCTAAACTTTGTTCTTCAATTTTCCTCCTGAACTTTTCTGTCTTCAATTGCTGTATCAGTTTTTCTGGTATTTCATTTGGTATGCCATCAATTCCTGGGGTCTTGTTTTATGCCAATTCCTTCAGAGCAGCTTGAACTTCTTCCTTCATCACTATTACCTTTTGATCATATGTTGTTTCATAAAAATCTTCTGTATCAGTATTGGCATTCACTTCCTAAATAGCATGCCTCTGGAAACTCAATGAACTTTGATAAATGATGAGAGTTATAGAAAGGCTCCAGACCTTTTGTTCATAGGATCACTAATGGTCATGCTCGACTCAACAGCAACAACAAATACAAAAGCAATTAGCCAATGCGATCCATCTCTTGATTTCCTGGCTGCTGGTGCCAAGAGTATTGACTCTGAAGCCAAGCAAACCAACACTGTGAACAATCACAATCTCTTCATCATCCATCATAATGTTCCCAATCAGACCAGTAGTGAGAATCCTTGTTTTCTTGATATTGAGCCTCAAACAATACTGAAGACTGCAATCCCTGACCTTCCACAAGTGCTTCAGGTCCTCTTCAGTTTCAGCAAGCAGGGTTGTGTCATCTGCAAAACACAGATTCTTCCTCCAATCCTGATGCCACATTTCTCCTCATAGAACCCAGCCTCCTGGATAATTTGTTCTGCATAAAAATTGAAAAGGTATGGAGACAGATACAGCCCTGGTGTGTACCCTTCCCAATTTTGAACCATGCACTATTTCCTTGCTCTGTTAAGACTGCCTCCTGGTCCAAGTATAGGTTTTGCATAAGCACAATCAAGTGTTCTAGGATTCCCATTCATCTCAGTGTTAGATACAGTTTGTTGTGACCTACACAAATGCCATTGCATAGCCTTGTACTCTTTGCTTTTGGACAAGATCCATCTAACACTAACTATAATATCCCCAGTACCATGGCCTCTTCTAAACCCAGGCTGCACTTCTGGCAGTTCTCTATTGATGTGCTGTTCCAGCCTTTTTCAAATGATTTTCAGCTGAATCTTGTTTGCATGTGATATTAATTATATTGTTCAATAATTTCTGTAGTTTGTTGGATCACCTTTCTTTTGAATAAGAACAAATATAACTCTCTTCCAGGCAGTTGGCCAGGTGGTTGTCCTCCAGATTTCTTGACATAACTTAGTGAGCGCATCCAGGACAGTGTCTTTTTGTTGAAATATGTCAAATGGTGTGTCCTTCTTTTTGCTGATTCTTTCAGAGCAGCTTAACCTCTTCATCACTACAGGATCTTGCTCATATGTTGTTTCATGATATTAATGATATTTTTCAATAAGTTTGACACTCAGTTGGATCACCTTTCCTGGGAATGAGAACAAATATGGACCTCTTCCAATTTGTTGGCCAGACAATTGTCCTCAACATTATTGATTGAAGCTTTTAGGAACTTAGGGGACCTCAACTCCAGGTTATTTTTTTCCTTTGGAAAAGCTCCCTCACTTGTGACACAGAGAGCTTCCAACTACTAACAGATGGTATTTTACCAGCCTACATCACCCACAGTCACCATCTAGCTGTGGCACAAGTGACAGTGTGTATCCATTCTCAGCTGGGAACTTGAAGACTTGGTGCTATGGAAGAAAAAACAGACAAGAAAGGCACAGGGGACAAAGGCAAAAGTCAAGGCTCCAAATGTTTAGTTTTCTCAGAGTATATAATGCAAGCATTCTATTACTATCTATCTATCATCTATCTATCTATCTATCTATCTATCTATCTATCCATCTAATCTAATGCAAGTATTTTATTATTATCAAGCTTCTTGCTATACAGCAATTCTCTCTTGGAAAATCTATTTTAAACACAATTACCATTTTATAGTAATTCTTCCAGAAAATCTTTACAAACACACAGAAAACTTATCTCTATTTTCTGAAAACTCACAAAGACATTTGCTTCTCTTTAATTAAGGCTTCACAGCTGTTCTTCTGGGTTTTATGAAGTCTCATTAATTTAGTCTGTTCTTTGGGGAAATATCTGTGTTTGTCCAGGAAGCTGTGTTCAGCTATCTTCCTGCTGAGTGTTCTCAAAGCAATACTCTGGACTTCATACATCCTTGACAGTCAACCAGGGTACAGTGGCCTCACAAATCCCCATAATAGTCTAAAGGATCATGACCCATTTCTCACCAGTTTCTCTAAAACCAGCCCGTATACCTATGGTCACATGAGTCATTTCCCTAATGGCTCTGAGTCTCTGAGAAATATTCTAGACAATCTGAACCCAATGGCCATAGAGGAATTTGAGCCACAGATGTAGTTGTTCATGTTAGAAATTATGGTTTTCACCACAAGAAGATAAAGGTAAATAATCCAATAGTAAAATGGGCACAGGATATGAACAGATACTTCACCAAAGAAAACATTCAGATGGCTAATAGGCGCATGAAGAAATGTTCAAAATCCCTAGTCCTAAGAGAGATGCAAATTAAAACAACTATAAGATATCATCTCACCCCAGTCAGAATAGCAAAATTTAACAGAACAGCAAGCAACAAATGCTGGTGAGGTTGTGGAGAAATTGGAACCCTTATTCACTGTTGGTGGGAGTGTAAAATGGTGCAACCACTGTGGAAGGCGGTATGAAGCTTTCTCAAAAAGTGCAAATAGAGATACCATTTGATCCAGCAATTCCACTATTGGGAATATACCCCAAAGAGACCATAACTGACATCCAAGCAGATGTATGCACACCTATGTTTATCGCAGCTTTGTTCACAGTAGCAAGGATTTGGAAACAATCTAAGTGCCCATCAACAAACGAATGGATAGAGAAGCTGTGGTATATTCACACAATGGAATACTATGCTGCATTGAAAAACAAGGAACTCATGCAATATTATTCAAAATGGGTCACCCTGGAGGACATCTTGCTGAGTGAAGTAGCTCAGTCACAAAAGGACAAATACTGCATGGTGCCACTGTTGTAAAACAGGACTGACATTGGGATAGGAGGGAGACTGAGAAAGATGGATTCAATAATGTATACTGCATTGAAACAGATGAGGGAGAAAACTGTTTAAAAGGCATATGTGATTAGGTATTTTTGTCATGACAGGAGTCCAGAGCGAAGGCTGCATGGTAGAGTGGACCTGGGGGAGGGTTTGTAAAACAATGAAAGAATTTTTGTTTTATTTTTCCAAGAGGGTAGTGCACTAGGGGGAGGGTCGGGAGGGGAGTAAAGTCCAACAATGAATGAATGGAAATCCAAAGTCTCTGTACATTTTCATTGAAATTAATAATAAATTTAAAAAATAAATAAATTACGGTTTTATGCAGCTATTTAAGCATTTGGAACTACATTGACTTGAGACTTCTCATAAATAGTCAGTTATTAATCCTAACAGAATGAATTCTAAAATAATTCTCAATATATATTTTGCTGCTCCTTTGATCCTTCCCACTACTTTTCAAATAACCCTTTTATTAAATGTCTTCAGATTTTTTCCACTTGAGTGTTCTTTTTGCTTTTATTCTGGGAACTTGATTGCTATGTTGATGTTGTTGTTGACGGACTTGTGTCTAGCACGACTCACAGCAACCCTATGAACAAAAGGCCTGAAGCCCTCTACAACTATCGATATTTATTAAAGTTCATAGTTTCTGGAGGCAAATTGTTTATGAAGGGAATGCCACTCCTGCTTTCAAAGTTGCCATGGAATGCTAGTTGTTGAGTCGCCTGTGATGCATAGCAACCCTATGTACAGCAGCTCTGAACCCTTCCTTGTCCTGAGCCAGTTTCACTAATTCTGACACATCACGCCCCATTGCCCCAGTAACTGTATCAATCTATCTCATCCGGGGTCTTCCCTTCTTCCAAGCATGATGTCCTTCTCCAGGGACCAATTTCTCCTGGCCACATGCCCAAAGTAAGTGAGGCAGAGCTTCAAAATCCTGGCCTCCAAGGAGAGATTTGGTTTCACCCTCTCCAAGACAGGCCTATAAAGAAAAATTATTAATCTAGTGAGACAGTGAAACTACAGGCAACACGGCAGTGTTGCAGATTGTTGTAACTTGGACACCCTACATTACTTAGATATGATTTTTGTCCATAGGGAAAATATGAATGATTATTAAAGTGTCAGAGTTTTTAATACTTTTACTGTAGAATAAATAAGTAGAGATGACAATATAGCCACTGAAAATTTATTCTTTCCTTCTAAAATTATCATTGAAAGCTTGCTGCCCAATTAAAGATTACTTTTTTTTTTAAGTCCCAACCTCTTTTATATCCAAATATGGGCATAACATTGGTGAGGGTTAGGATGTGATGTTTGTCACTTCAAGGATGTAGGCTTCAAAAATTAGATGTGAATCCCAATTTCTTCCTTATTTTCTTTTTAAAAAAAAAATAATTATTAGAAGCAGAGAACACCAATGTCCCATCCATAACTTTGAAATTATCTAAAGGAAAACTACCAAGTGACCAAGTTTATTGGAATTAGAAAGTTTTGTGAAAGACAGATAAATGTCTGTTATGTTAAACAACTGTCACATTGAGTTTTATCATTGTTATTGTTGATTTTGTCTTCATTATATAGCAACTAGTGAGTTGTGCTGTCAACCCAAAAGCCAGCTGCTTCACTGGAGAAACATGGGCAATTTCTTCCTATGCATTTTATAGCCTCTGAAAACCTGCTAGAGTGTCAGCTATGACCCTATTCCACATAACATTATAACTTTCACTAATATCACTAGTTGCTTTTCACTCAATCACAACTCATAGCTCTTCCTTATGCATCAGAGTTGGATTATGTTCCATAGGGTTTTTCAATGGCTGATTTTTTTTTTTAAATTATTCTATGGTGCCTTTCAGTCAATTTGGACCTCCAACTTTTCTGTTAGCAATCAAGAATATGAACCATTTGTACCATTCAGGGGCTCCCAACTAAAGTACAGTATATACATTTATTTTAGAGATAAAAACCTATTCCTAACTTATTTGCTTAAGGATGTTCACTGATCTCTAATTTATTACTCCTAATAGGCCAATGTAAATTCATCCCTTCCCTATGTCAGTAATTTCCCTACTTTATGCCCTATACAAAACAAAAAGTGAATTTTTAAAATTATTCTATTCTCGTATTAACTTCAATCTATTACTGTCGATTTCAGAATTAGCTTTGTTTTGGAAATCAGAGAAATTATATAGTCTGCCACTGACTAAAATCTGTTTCTTTCTCATTTCCTCTTTTATTAAGTTGTTTTCTGGCCTAAAGTTCAGAAACTTCCACTTTCTGGTTGAAGATTCATCCACTTTGCTCCTTAAAGACAAAGATATTTACACAGTAGGGTTGAAAAAAACAGCCAATTTCAGTTCTTTCACCAATATGCTTATGGTCCACAAGGAGTTGACACCTTAGCTATCAAAACATTTCAGATATGCAAGAGGAAGACATATATACCTCTCTTCAGTGGGATAATACAATCCCAAACCATTATAAAAAACCTCTTGCTTCCAACAAATTTTCAGGTAAGCAGTTTTAATTATTTACTCCAAGTTTATAATTTATTTTTTTTATTATTTTGTTTCATATTGACAACTCAGATAGTTTTTCTAATATGAGATAATTCACTTAATAGTTATAATATGGAATTATTATTGTTGTTGTTGTGTGCCATCAAGCTGGAACCAATTCATAGTTGACCTGCCAGTGTTTTCAGAAGCAATACATAGCATGGGAGGAGATTGTCCATCTTTCTCCTATGGAGCAGCTGGTGGATCTGAACTGCATGCCTTTGGGATTGACATAGAGTTTCTATTATATAAACAAATGAGATAAAACAGGAGAGGAATAAGAAAAGAGGAAAAGTAGTTTTTTGTTGTTAGGTGCCATCAAATTGATTATGGCTCATAGTGACCCTGTGTAAAAGAGAGCAAAACACTGCCCAGTCCTGCACCATAGTAACGATCTCTGCTGTGCTTGAACCCGTTGTTGCAGCCATTATAGCAAGTCAGCTCACTGAAGGTCTTCCTCTTTACCAAGAATGGTATATTTTCCTGAGGACTGGACCCTCAAGACAACATGCCAAAAGTATATGTGAAGCAGTCTTACAACTAAGTAACTTTCTACTTGAACTTCTTCCATAACATATTTATTTATTCTTTTGGCAGTCCCTGGTATATTCAATGTTCTTCAACAACACCCCAACTCAAAGGCATCAATTTTTCAGTATTTCACGTTTATTTTGACAAGCATTTGCTACCATTTTCTGTTGTGGTAGTTTTTAATGTTTCTCTTGAAAAGGGCAAAGAGTTCCTGTGTTTGAAAAAAATAATTGAAAGAAATAATCTATTTTTATTATTTTGCCTTATCCAGGAGGCATGATCCATAGAGAACTGCCCCTTTAACCCAAAGCTGGCCTCTCTGATCATTTGAATCCTCCAGCAGTTCCCTGAAATTTATAGCCTCAAAAAGCCCACTGAGGGTCAACTTTGAATTGGTTCAGTGTCAATGACAATAAGTCCTTTTTGAGGGAGGGTGCAGTTTAGTTGTTTTCTTGATTGTGTATTTTTATAAATTACCCATGGAATATTTGAGCAGAGCTCTCAAGAAATAAAGAGAAGTAAAAAAATATAATAAGACAAACTGACAAAAATATTATTGTTTTGGAATTATTTACTACTGTAACCATGTTGTTTTCATTGCATAATATCTGTATTAGTTTTGTATTCAGCTATAACAAACTATTACAAATCTAGGGGCTTAAATTAAAAGACAAGGAAATAAACAAACAAAACTACCAAAAGTTTTATTATCTTGGAGTTCTAGAGACCAGAATCCAAAATGGATTTCAGTGGGCTGAAATAAAATTTTCAATAAGCCTGTGCTCCCTTGTCAAACTTTAGCAAAGAACAGTTGTTGTTTTTTTCCCTTTTCAGTGCTTATAGTTAGTTGCTTGATTTCTCATCTGATATCCTCTTCCTCCTTCCTCAAAACGAGCAGCAAGAGCAAAGCATCTTCTGTTTTCACATCATCTTTGTCCTTCTGATCTCCTGTCTCTCTCTTGTAAGAATCTGAGTAATCCAGAACTATTTCCTCATTCTTCAATCCTTATTTAAATACTTCTACATAAATAAACTTTTCCAGTTTTCTGAGATTTGGACTTAGACATATTGAGAGGCCATTTATTCAGATTACTGCAAAATCCAAAATAACAGATTTATTTTTTTTCTAGTGTTATGAATAAAATAAATGAGATCCTTTTTTATTCTTCTTTTCTGAATTGTTTTAAGGTTTGCTGGGAAAACCTATTGTCCAATCAAATGAGTATTTTTTTTAAATTATTATTAAATTTTATTAGTTTCAGTGAACATTTACAGAGATTTTGGGTTTTCATTCATTCATTGTTGCACTGTTTTCTCTACCCTCCTCCCCAGTTCGTTCTTCTTCCCCCCCCGAATGTCTGTTTTAATTGTCCAATTGCCACAGTGCTTGTCGAAGCCAGTTCTGATTAATCTCCTTTGTCAGTGTGCCCTTTGTCATTCCCTATCTCTCCTCCCTGAGAGAGACTTCACCCTGATTCTTAAGGATAAGGGAATGGTGTATTCTCTTAGCTACTTCCTGCTGAAAAAGGACGCTGTAAGTTTCAGGGTGAAGATCTGCTTTCACTACTCTAAAGGGCCCCTTTGGCAGTAGGAAACCCATAGACTAAGAAAATCTTTGAACTGATTGTGTTGAAGTGTGGTTACATTCTATGGAGTCCAAATCAACCCATAGCTGACCCTCCAGTGGGTTTTCAGAGGCAGTAATTGCACAGAAGTTGATTACTGTCTTTCCTCTGTGGAGAAGCTCTTGTATTTGAGCCAATTGCATTTCATTCAAGTGTCTCTAAAAAGTGAAAGAAAGTAGTTTTCTTAATCTCAAAAGTGAAAACAGGTGATAATCTCTAAAAGGCAGTTGGTAAAGACCATATGCTACTAATTAGTAATATTGTGGTGTTCTATATAAGAGAAAGGTCTTTTTTAACTATATTGATTTTGGGGGAGCTCTAGGGGCTTAGTGGTAAGAAATTGTGCTGCGAATGCAAAAACATGCAGTTTGAATTCACTGGCTGCTCTGAAGGAGAAAGGTAGACAATCAACACCCTATCAATTCACTGTCGCTGGAAACCCATTGAAGATTCAGCTATGAGTCTGTTTAGATTCCATGATACACACAACAATATAGTAAATGTAGCATTTTTCATATTTAATGTGCTAGGAGAACAAACAAGTTCATCTTGAAGAGGGTTAAGCCAGGCTGCTCCTTGGAGGCAAGGATTCTGAAGCTTCGTCTGACATACTTTGGACATGTTGCAAGGGGGGATCAGTCCATGGAGAGGGACGTCATGCTTGGGAGGGTGGAGGGACAGCACAGGAGAGGAAGATCCTTGATTTGATGAATTGATTCAGTCAGTCTCTAGGGTAATGGGAATACATGTGTCAGAGACAATAAGATAGGCAAGAGATAGAGCAGAGTTTAGGGCTGTTGTGCAAAGGATCACTATGAGGCGGAGGTGACTCAACAGCACATAACACAACAACAAAGACATGATTTTGAGTACTTACTCCTAGTTACAAATTCTAGTCCATTAATTTTCTAATGAGGAATACTGTAAAAGGAGCAATGGTAACATGAGAGTGGTTGAGTCTTACTTTTTTAAAGGTTTTTTTAATTATTAATTTCAATAAAAATTTACAGAGACTTTGGATTTCCATTCATTCATTGTTGCACTTTTCCCCCTGCCCACCCCTCCTCCCTAGCCCACTCCCCTCTTGGAAAAGTAAAAGAAAAATTCTTTCATTGTTTTACAATCCCTCTCTCCAGGTCCACTCCACTATGCGGCCTTCGTTCTGGACAACTGTCATGACAAAAATACCTAATTACCTATCCCTTTAAAACAGTTTTCTCCTTCATCTGTTTTAATGCATAATATGCATACTATATAATGTACATTATTTAACCTATATTTCTCAGTCTCTTCCAAAACCTGATGTCAGTCTTGTTTTACAACAGTGTGGCACAATGTAGTATTTGTCCTTTTGTCACTAAGATACTTCACTCAGCAAAATGTCCTCCAAGGTCACCCATTTTGACTAATATTGCATGAGTTTCTTGTTTTTCAATGCAGCATAATATTTCATTGTGTGAATATACAACAGCTTCTCTATCCATTCACTTGTTGATGGGCACTTAGATTGTTTCCAACTCTTTGCTATTGTGAACAAAGCCACAGTAAATATGGGTATGCATATATCTACTTGGGTGTCAGTTATGGTCTCTTTGGGGTATATTCCCAGCAGTGTAATTGCTGTTTCATATGGTATCTCTATTTGCAACTTTGTGAGAAAGCACTGTATGGCCTTCCACAGTGGTTGCACCATTTTACACTTCCACCAGCAGTGAATAAAGGTTCCAGTTTCTCCACAACCTCACCAGCATTTGTTGCTTGCTGTTCTGTTAAATTTTGTTCTTCTTACTGGGGTGAGATGATATCTCATAGTTGTTTTGAGTCTTACGTTTACACATTGCATCATAAAGGAGAAATTTTCCCATCAATAATGTTCATACTATTGTACAAATAACAACATGTTCAGATATGCCACCCCTCATGTTTCCTGCACCTTTTGCAACCAATCCTTGGGTTCAATATTTGTTACAACTTTATTCACAGTCGTGGAATTTATTAGGAAAATAGGTTGGGGAGTGGGGGAGGCAGAATCCATCAGTCCCAAACTAGATTAACAAGGCACAATTCTTCAATTTGTTCAGATAACTACTTAATCAACAAATTAAAGCCTAGATTCAGCTCAGCAACACAAACAAAACCTCTGGTTTCCTCAGTCATTCTAGCAAACTTTATCTCAGAGTAGTTACAAGTCCCACTCTGGTGGCCTCTGGCAAGAAGCTGTGTTGCAACCCCAAAGGCATGGGTTTGATGCCACCAGTTGCTCCACGGGAGAAGGATGAGCAATATCTTCACATGCTATTAACTGCTTCTGAAAACCTGCCAGAGTGTCAGCTATGGCTCAGTTTTGCCTCAATGGTACACAACAACAGCAACAACAATTATAAGTTAGCTTTTCATTCAATCCAGCAAGCAAAACCTTTCACTGTGACTGCATCTCTAAGGTTCCTCTGGTTACATCTTGCCACAGTTAGTTCACAATAGTGCCACAATCTCTTCACCCTTTCTCCACCATTGTCTCTCACAATATAGTCACAGTCCTCCTTCACTGTGGTAAGTGCTCTCTCTTATATTGTTCCCACAACTGATGATTTATTTACAAGACCACCGATCTGTAATTAATGTTACCGGAGACCGTGCCCCTCAATGGATGCTAATACAATGGCTGGAATTGCCAATTTTCAAGGTTTCTAATACTGTAAATACATAATGTTAACAGCCTTTTTTAGTCACTCTCATCTATCACTCTGACCTTTTCCTTCCATTAATTTAGCTAAATTTTTCTGTTGCATTGTTTAGGAAGATGGTGTCTTATGATGGTTATTTCATGTTTTTTATTCATGGGCTCATTAGCAACTTCCGTTTTCTTGGGCATCAAGTGTAAGTACAAAAGGCTACTTTTTAAATTGATTAAATATGTATACATATATACTATTCATAACTTTAGATATAAATATATATATATCTAAAGTTATGAATAGTATATATGTATACATATATACTATTCATAACTTTAGATATAAATATATATATATCATATCTGTAAATAATTATGACTTTAAAAAGGGAATGAATAAACGAATTAAGAAAGATCAGAATGCATACAATTATATAAAAGAGTTTAAATTCTTCACTTTATTAGCTATACCTATTCAAGAATTTATATGTAATTGATACTTGTTATTAAAATCAAATCTAATGTCATGCATCTTTTGGGGGAAAGAAAACAATTATGCGCTGTAACTCAATTGTGGGCATGGGAAAGCATGACATTTTAAAGACTTCAGAGAATATATTTACTTGCCTTATACAGATTATTTTACAGGTGTGCTTCATTTCTTATTGGACAAGGTGATGTTTTAAAATATTTAATGGAAACCCAAGAACTGTATTTGAACTCTTTACCTATATTTGTTTACTCTTCAAATGTGTTTATGTAGTTGAAAGAGGACTGACTGACAGATAAGTCATTTAACATCAATAATCCCACTAATTCTGTAAAAACTAAGAACTTTAATGAAATGTTGATGTATTCTAACTCTATGCAAGTATCTGAGTTTCATTTGCACAGAAAATATAAAAAAATATACTTTAGGCGAGCTCTGGTGGCCTAGTGGCAAGAAGTTGTTCTGCAATCCCAGAGGTGTGCGGTTCAAATCCACCAGATGCTCTGCTGATGAAGGAGGAACAATTGCCTTCTGTACCAGTCAGATCCGATTTGATGGTACACACATAAAAAATAATAACGAAAAAATATTTAATAAAAATAAAAAAATATATGCTTTAAATACTCATTTCAATCCTGTTTAACAGTGTCAACTACTCAGGGAAATAAAATAGAAGAAACTAAGTATTTAATAAAATTCAAGCCATAAATTAAACTTAAGATCCTAAATAAGGTGTTTGATTAAATTTCAAAAGGAGTGGTGATAATACAGATACCACTGTTTGTCAAGATTTTTCAGAAAAAAGAAAAAAAAATCACTAAGAATAAGGAAGTTTCAAATAGTCCCTCATTTACAATGAAGTTTTGTTCTGACAGCTCTATCTTAAATTGTTTTTATATATGACACCCTTTTTTAATATTAGTTTGCTTATGAAGTTTGTATACTTGTGTTTCACAGTATTCTTCAGTCACATTGGGTTTTATACTATTCATCATTCACATTATGACCCATACAATCATTCCCATGCATTACGTCTTATAAAATTAATCACCATTGGACATTGCCCATTATGATACCCTTTATTAAAGTTTTCATTATCATTGGCTTTTATCATCATTATCTTTATAAATGTCATTTTTGCCTTTAAGGGTTGGAATCATGACATATAACCTTACAAGTGTACATTTTAACACATTGAAACAATACAAAATACACAAATAATAATTTACTTTGACAATGAAGAGTTGGGAAATGTTGATATTTTATCAGTTTGGGTAATAACTATATTTGTGAAAGACTTGTAGATAATATGAATTTTCCTGAGGATGAGGATAGCATTTATAATGAGAAAATTTGTGACAATTCTCTGCATAATCCTTTTCTTCATATACATCCAAATACCATCTTACCACTTTTTAGATCTGCCTTTCATCTTTAGTAAAACAGTCAGCATTCCATACCATGTTTTCAAGCAACTGAAATCCCTAAATTAGGTTGTTTTTTTTTGGGGGGGGGGTCAGTTTATCCTTTCATTGCAAAAATTATTGGCAGCTTTTCTGTTGTTGTTTTTAGTCATTTATTCCATTTTTAACATTTATTTACTCTTATTTCATCATTTCCCCTACTTCTGATATATGATCTGTTCCACCTCATGATTGTTGTTATTGTTATGTGATGTCAAGTCTCCCCTAACTCATAGCCACCCAATGTACAACAGAACAAAACATAATACCATTAATACAGTTTCTGCTATGTTTAAGCTCATTGCCTCAGTCACTGTGTCCACCCTTATTATTGAGGTTCTTCCTCCTTTTCACTGACCCTCTACTTTTCCATGGGTGATATCCTTCCAGGAACTGAGCCTTCTTAATATAATCAAAGTGTGAAGCTCACCATCTTTACTTATAAAAATGTGTTTACTTATAAAAATGTGTTCTGAACACATTTCTTCCAAGCCAGTGATAATATCAAGTACTAAACTCAGCGTTCTTGCCTTATGCATAATTTCTATGATGATTTATCTCATCATATTATCACTATCAATTGTAAGTTTCCCAAATCCCTTACATGTGTTTTCTCCTAATTTCTTCTCTAAAGACATAGAATGTTCTAGCTGTGCTAAAGAACATAATTTTTCTCAAAATTATGCAAAGATACCATACCTCCATCAGTTATAGCTAAGCAGACACAGTTTTTGGATAATGTGTCTTGAAAAGTAGTGATTGATTGTGCCTTCTTCTAAGGATGAACCACAGCTGTTGTACACCACTATCACATCTTAATAATATAGATCATCTGTTGGAGGAGGTTGTCATGGGCATTTCAAAAAAGTTACAAAAGTTGGAAACAAACTCTTTTTAGAATTGGAGACTAATAGTTCTGGGATAAATCAGTTGAAAATTAATGAAAACAATCTTTTTCCTGGCAGTTCTAAATTCACTGTAACTCAAATATATTCTAACTTGGAGATCATCTGTACAAACAAACAAACAAACAAAAAACCCCAACAAAACCAGAAACAAACCACTCTTAAAAATATTTTGATGTACACTTAGGTTCAGAGCAGTGTTACTCACAGTAGCAATAACATGGAAACAGTCCAAATGTCTATCAGCATACAAATGGATTGGGATGTTGTGATAAATTCGTACAATAGAATAATATGCAGTACTAAGGAACTACAATTTCCTAAAATATTATAAAACATGGGAGAGTCTACAGAGCATTATGCTAAGCAAACTAACTCAGTATAAGGACCACTATTGTAAAAATAAAAATAAGAGAATAACTAATGAGATGTCTTTAAGTGTCTAGAAGGAGAAAGAGAAAGGTGTAGGGGGTGGAAAAATGGGAAGTATAGAAATCACTAGGATAGTAGAATATAATGGGGAGAGGGAGAGATGAAGGAATAGGAAAGACTCAGTGAGGACTTGAAAATATGGAGTACTAATTTATAGAACTATACTAATTAATTGTATATAATAGGCATATATGAATAAAACACAATATTAATGAGTTATTATATTTAAACCAATTTTTAAAAACTCAATATTATGATCAGATGCAATACACCATAAAGCAAGTTTTAAAGTGAGTGGTATATACAATTTGGTTTTTATGCTAAAATCTATCTTCTCCAATTATCTATTATGTATATTCAAAAGTTCATTTTTGTTTTTGTTGTTTGATGTCACTTGCTTAGAAATCAGAGGAAAAGAAATAACAATCATATACATTTTCATATAACAGAAACTAAACCAAAAAATAAAACCTAACACCAAAAGATATAAAAATATACTTATTTAAATTAAAAAAGACACATTTTGATATATGGAAAAAAAGGTAAAACATTAATTATAAAAGGAGAAATGCAAATTAAGATGATATCTACATAGCATTTACAAATGAGATATCATTGGTATAAATCAAAGAGTTAGAAGATAATGAAGCTTAGTATGATATGTCATCTTTGCTAAATATCCTGAAGATAACTATGATTCATAGTAATTTTATGAACAACAGATTGAAACCTTACTCTATCCTACACGGACCTCACAATCTCTGCTATGCTAATTTCATTGTCACATTGTGTCAATCCATCTAGTTGAGAATCTTTCTCTTACTTTCTGACCCTCTAACTTTCCCAGAATGCTATCTTATTCCAAGAACTAGACCTTCTTGATAATATGACTAATTTGAGACAAAGTTTAACCATCCTTGCTTGTAAAAAGCACCCTGGTTACAGTTCCTCTGAGGCAGATGTATCTGTTCTTTTAATTTAAAACTCTTTGCTAGCACCACAATTCAGAGCCATTGGTTCTTCTCCTTACTTGTTCATTTCCTGACTTTCATATGGTTATGAATCAATGGAAAATATTGTGCCTTGAGTCAAACTCACCTTAGTCTTTAAACAAACTTCATTGCTTTTTAGCACTTTAACGAAGTCATTGGCAATACATTTTCCCAGTTCAACACATCCTTTAATGTTTTAATCATACTAATATGATGGATGGAGAAGAGATTGAGGTTAATAATTTCAGCTTGTTCTGCTTCACAAGCAACACTCTTGGCACCAGAAGTCAGGAAATCAAAAGGCAAATTGCATTGGGGAAATCTTCTGACAGGAAACTTTCCAAAGTGCTGAGGAGAAATGGTGTCAGCTTAGAGACTAACATGTGCCTGATCCAGGCCATCATCTTCCTAATTACTTACTATGCATCAGAGAGTTGGACAGTGACTAAGGACCACAAAAAAAGAATTGATGCCTTTGGGTTATGATGCTGGAGAAGAGTATTGAACATACCATGGACTGCCAGGAGAACAAAAAGGTCTAACTCGGAGAGGATAAAACCAAGTTTCTCTTTGGAAGCAAAGATTTTGAAACTGTATCTCCCATACTTTTGGCATGTGGCCAGGAGGTAACAGTCCTTGGAAAAAACACATCAATCTTGAGAGAGTAGAGAGGACAGTGAAGGCGAAGAAGACCCTGCATGAGGTGGATTTACATGATAACTGAGGCAGTGGGATTAAGTGTGTTGGAGTCAGGGAGACAGGCTAAGGATAGGGTAGGGTTCACAGTTGTTCATAGGGTCACTATGAGTCAGACAACTTGACAGCACATAACAACAATAAATATCATAGGTGTTGATTGTGGATCCAAGTAAAATGAAATAATTTACAAATTCAATCTTTTCTCCATCTTTCATAATGTTGCCTATTAGTCTGGTTGTGAGAATTTTTGTTTTCTTATATCTTTCTCCTTCCTGTTCAACCTGAATATTGAGCAAATAAAGCTGAACTATATGAAAAAGAATGTGACATAGGATTGGAGGAAGGTTCATCAATTACCTGTGATGCATATTATAGCTCAATATTAAGAAAACCAAAATCCTTATACCTGGGCCAGAAAGCAATATCATGATCGATGGAATTCCACATATATATATAATGGGGCTAATAACTTATTTTAGAAATACACCTGCACTTCTGTTGGATAATGTATGTCTCCACTTCTTTATAAAATAGTTTGTTTCTATAATACCAAAAATTGGAAATCATCTAACAATTCAGAGATTAGTAAAATAAATCCATATATATTATGCATTCATAATATACTAATATGTAACTATATCTAAAATAAATTTTGAATGATAATATTAAAGGTACAAATCTGTATGATTAGACAACAATTTGTGTGAAGAGAAAAGAAATTTTATATTCATTTACTTGCTAAATGTCTCTGGAAGTTTATGAAATAAATTGGTAGATCTAGCTACCTTGAAGTGAGAGCGTAGAAATAAGAAATAAAAAAGAGAGATGGCAAAGAGGGTTTTGGTTTCCTTTTTGTGCTTTGTTGTTTTTCCTTTTAAAACACATCCTTTTAAAAAATATTTGTGCAATGTGAATTTTAAAGAGAAAAAATAATTCAAATTAAAGGCATAAAAATGAGAAACTTGGACATAGACATTAATCTATGCTGCAATATTAGTTCCTTAAAATATACCACTGTTATAGTAGGAATGATTATTATTATTTGAAGTATTTCAGATGTCCACTATTGCAATGAAACAGCAAGAAAAACTCCTCCAACAGGACAGGGAACTGTTAAACTTTACAGAGTGGAAGCGAAAACATGACCAACAGATGAAATGTTGCCAAACACTGATGCCAAAGACTTTTGGTCCAGGTAAGTAATGTAAAATCATTTTACACTGTTAGTTACAAAAGATAGTGACACATTTTATTCTCTGAAAAGTTGTGAGTTGGAATCTTGTAACAGGTGAGAAATAATTGTTCATTTTTAGTCCCATATCCTTCTTCACGTGAAGAACAGTGCATTTTAGGAGAAGAAAATATCATAGAATGTGCAATGCCAAATACCAATTTCTGATTTATATAATTGTTGCTGCTGTTTGGCGCCATTGAGTAAAAATCTACTCTTAGATTATTCTCCAGTGGGTTTTTAGAGGCTGTAACTCACATGGAAGGAGAGTGCCCATCTTTCTCCTGCAGAACAGCTGTTGTATTCAAACCATGTCCTTTTGGGTTGACAGTGCAGCTCCTTACTATTAGGCCACCAGAACTCCCATTGTGCATTTAGTAGATGGGGGGAGGGAAATAAGGCAAGATTCTGAGTTTTAATATAATCACTAAAGGTCATACACATATTTAATTCTAACTCCAAATTTTCAAATGTCTAGTTATGTTTCTGTTGTCATTGTTGTTTTTAGGTACTAACAAGTGGAGTGATCATCCAACTCAAAATGCCCCATGCCAGTCCATCTCATCTCAGCAATGCCTAGTATGTCAATATTTATGTGTTCCATTTCTTCCTTAACAACATCTAATTTTCCTACATTCATGGTTCTCACATTCCATGTCCCATTCACCAGTGTCTGCTTACAACTGTTCCTCTTCCTTTGTATTTCCATACTTGAAAGCTCAACCTCTGTTGCCCTTTCTGTTATCTACATGTGTTCTGTTGTACATAGAGTTTTCTGAGGCCTGCTATTTCAGAAGTGGATGGCCACTCCTTCTTCCTAGTCTGTCGTAATCTGAATGTTCAGATTTAGAGAAGGATCAGACAGACCAGCATTTTATAGAAAAAGTGAAAGGTAAGTCCCTTATTGTGGAGTTAACCATTAGTATCAGTGTTGTCCCTGCCTTTGGCACACGTGTCTTTGCCCACTTCTTTCCCTGCTCCACCATCCACCAGGATATCCATCCACTTCTACCCACTCGCTTCACATCTATCTCCCATTGACCAGTCCTTGATCTAACAGCTTATATATGAAGCTTCCTTGGCTTCTGTGATTTCAAATAGATCAGCTGCTGATAGTTTCTTATGTTGGGACCAATGTCTCTGAAGTTTAGTGGTAATGTTTCCCTAGCAAAGGTGATGTGTCCTGTAGAACTGCCAGAAGTCAAGGCTGGGTTTAGAAGGGGTCGTGGTACTAAGGATATTGTAGCTGATATTAGATGGATTTTAGCTGAAAGCACAGAATACCAAAGGAATGTCTGTCTGTGTTTCATTGACTATGCAAAGGCATTTGACTGTGTGGATCATAACGAACTGTGGCTGACTCTGAGAAGAATGGGAATCCCAGAACACTTGATTGTGCTGATGCGAAACCTGTACTTTGACCAGGAGGTAGTCGTCAGAACAGAGCAAGAAAACACTGCATGGTTCAAAATTGGGAAGGGTGTACACCAGGGATGTGTCCTGTCTCCATACCTTTTCAACCTGTATGCAGAACAGATTATCCGGGAGGCTGGGCTCTATAAGGAGAAATACGGCATCAGGATTGGTGGATGATCTATCAACAGTCTGTGTTGTGTAGATGACACAACCCTGCTTGGTTAAACTGAGGAGGACCTGAATCACCTGCTGCAGAGGGTCAAGGACTGCAGTCTTCAATATGGATTGAGGATCAATGTCAAGAAGACAAAGATTCTCACCACTGGGACAATTGGCATCATCATTATGGATGCTGAAGAGATTGAGATTGTTCACAGCTTTAGTCTGCTTGGCTCCACAATCAATAGTCTTGGCACCAGTAGCCAGGAAATTAAAAGACATACTGCGATGGGAAAGTCTGCTGTTAGGGACCTCTGTAAAGTAAGAAAGAGCAACGGTGTCTCTCTGTAGACTAAAGTGCATCTGATACAGGCCATGGTCTTTGCAATCACATGTTGTGTGTCAGAGAGTTGGACAATGACTAGGGAGGATAGAAGGAGAATTGATACCTTGGAGTTGTGGTGCTGGAGAAGAGTATTGAGCATACCATGGACTGCTAGGAAAACAAACAGATTCATCTTGGAGAGGGTTAGCAGGGCTGCTCCTTGGAGACAAGGATTCTGAGTCTTAGTCTGACATACTTTTGTCATGTTGTAAGGAGAGACCGGTCCGTGGAGAAGGACATCATGCTTGGGAGGGTGGAGGGCAGACGCAGGAGGGGAAGGCCCTATAGGAGATGGATTGATTAGTTGACTGGGGTAATTGGGATGAGCGTGTTGGAGTCAATGAGATTGGCACAGGACAGAACAGAGTTTAGGATGCAGGCGACTAGACCATACATAACAACAACAACAACCACCACTTACAAAGTAATTAGAAATATACAGATAATTCTCTCAATACAGAAAACTGACTGATAATTCTAGTTTAGGCAGGGACCTTTCCAAATTATTGGAGTAGTGATGCCAGTTTGAGAACTCAGGTGTGTCTGATTCAGGCCATAGTTTTTCCAATTACTAGCTATACAGCTGAGACCTGGACAATGCATAAGGATGACAGGAAAAAATTGACATCTTTGAGCTGTGGTTTTGGAGAAGAGCACCAAACATCCCATGGATGGCTAAGAGAACAAATATAAATATCTTAGAGAGGGTGCAGCTGGAGTGATCTTTGGAGGCAAGAATGATGAGGCTTCACCTCACATACTTTGAACATATTCCTAGGAGATGCTATTTCTTGGAGAGGGACATGATGTTGGACAGAATGGAGGGTTGGTGAAGCAGAGGAAGACCCTTAACCAGGTGGATTGACATGGTGACTACTACGAGCTCCTCTGTGTCAGGAATGTAAGGATGTCGCAGGGCAGGACTGGGTTCAGATCTTTTGTTCATAGGGTTGCTATGAGTCGTACTTGATTAATTGGCACCTAACAACAACAACAGCCACTGATATAGATTTAAGTTTAGATAATTCTTTGAGCAGAAAATTTTAAACATTAAAACACTTAATATAAATCTTATTTTAACATTATGCACTATTTAGGTTGGCTTTGTTTTAATACATATAAAGACATTTTAGTTCCTTCTTTTAATTCTTTCCAAGCATTTTAAATATCAAAAAGCCCATTTTGATCTGTTGCAGTTTGGTGGTATAGCGGGATAAGGTATCAAACCAACCGAAAGATCAGTGATGCAATCCACCGGTCACGCCATGAAAGAAAAATGGGTAGTCTCCACCCCTAAAGATTTTCAGCCTTAGAAATAGGATAAAAAGTCTCTGTGAGTTGAATGACAGTGAGTGGGTTAAGTACTGCCCTCAAGTCAATTCTGATTCATAGTAATCAACTCATAAAGACTCTCCATCAGTTTCTGAGCCTGTAAACCTTAACCAGAGGGATTTCCATCTTTCCTCCTTATTGCTACTAGTAAATTCAAGATATTAGGGCTTTTTATTAGCAGTGAAACATGCTCTGAAATACTATACCAGAACTCCTATATCCTTCTAGGGTGTGTCATTTAAGAAATCTCCAACATGAGACTTTAGAAAAATAAGTTTAGAGTAGTAAAATTATGAAAGGAAACAATAAGGTAACAAGTGAAAACTGGAAAAAATGTATACTAAAAAAAAAATGAGGGAATTGGTTAAACTGCAATTATCAGAGCAATCTTAATTGAAAGGCAAATGTTTGGGTTAAGTGTCTCAAGCAAACTTTATTTTAAATTCATTCTTAGATCCTATTGCAGTTAGAAATCATTATATAAACTTTACTATACTCAGATTAAAAAACTAGAATTCTTAAATGGTCTGTCACTTCAGTGAAGGTGACAAAAGGAGCTTTTGCTGAGGAAAAAGTTCATTGTTATTTTTATAATAATAATACAACTAACAAGGAAAATGTTTCCTTTCAAAGCCAATTGTCCAGCTAGATTCAGAATGGGGAAATCTGTTACTATTTTTCTGACAAGTTTGTGTATTGACACAAGAGGAGTGTTCCAACAAAGGTGCTAAGCTTCTACAAACAGACAGTAAAGAAGAAATGGTATGCCCCATTTTGGAGATCTCCCATCATTCTGAAAATACACCCTTAAATCTTGAAAACAAGCACAAATTCTCAAAAGACAGAATTCCTTAATATTCTATAATAATAGTTTATTTGTTAAAATAAATGCCTAAGTGATATAAATTACCCTATTTATTAATTGGGAAATCAATAAACAGGATCGTTATCTAGAAAAATAAGAAATTGTACGTCCTTGCTTTTAAAAAAAGAAAACCACAGTGAATTGTTAGAGGAATGTACTTTTGTGTTCTATTAATGCACTCCAAATACATTATAGTTTTACATGGTTTTGTAACAGTCATACAGATTATATTTTCTAGCATTTATAACCATTGATTAACATAATTAATTCATTATATCCCTTACTGTAATTAACAAATTATTTCCCTTCATATTTTTTCATTTTTTCATATTAATACTATAGGGAAATGGAATCATCAATAACAATTAAATATAATTACCATGGAAAAATATCTATAAAAACTGAAATGATCCCATGACATGAATTTCATGACATGAATTGTTGTTAATGTTATATACCATTGAGTTGCAGCCAACTCATAGCTGACCCTCCCGCTGATTTTTCTAGACAGTAAATTATTTAGGGAGCAGTTGGTGGATTCAAACTATGTGCCTTTGTGTTGGCAGCACAACTTTTTACCACCAAGTCAAAGATGAAAAATACAATCTGCAAAATAAAATACTTGTCATTAAACTTCTTTACTAACAACAAGCAATAAAATATTTTTCAGAAATCATTCTTCTGCCCACAAATATATGTGAATTTAAATTCATTGTTATGCATTTGTGACTTTATTAGAAATATATGCCTACAATAATTGGCAAATTATTTAACATTTATTTCTAAAAATAACATCAAAGGAATGGGAACTGTTTGTTAGAGATATACAGTAAAATAAGGCAACTTGAACATTTTCATAATTGACAGTTTGGTTAGCAGGAGTGGCATCCACTTCCCAAACAGCATGCCTCTGGATTATGAACTTTGATAAATAATGATAGCTACAGAAAGGCTTCCGGCCTTTTGTTCATGCAGTCTCTACAAATCGTGCTCAACTCGATGGCAATCAACAACAATAAACAACAAGGGTTTGATGATATTCTTCTGGCAAAATATGCTTACAGTCAACTTCCATCTAGAATCTCCTAAACTATTTCTTGGATTGTAATGCATTGGGAATATGTAACCTATATAATACAGCTTTACTTTTCCTAATGAGTTTTCATCAATAGTATTTACATTTATTTACATAGTTTACATGCTTGACTCTCAAACTGTTAATATTTTCATACAAGCTACCTATTTTGTACAAACACCACATTGATAATAACATCTGTGAAATTAATCTTTTTTTCTTAAATCCTATACCTCTTTTTCTAACTTCTTATTTCCATCGATTTCTGTCTAGGCAAATTGCATCACTTTATATATCATGATAGTTGTTTATTTGGCTTTGTTTCCCTCAATCCTACCTCAGTTCATTGTTTTGGTCTTGTTTCTTACAGGATTTTATCAGTGAAATGCTGACTAAAACCAAAAAGGACTATGGTTACTGGGTAGGACTGTGTCAGCTTGCACCAGGCCAACTTTGGGTTTGGCAAGATGGCTCCTCTTTATCCTCTGAACGGTAAGTCTTTAAAAGAACTGTTACAAGAAAAAAATATAATAATTCAAAGGCTTATCATATTTTATATATTAGATTTATTTCAGATGATTTAACAAACATGATAACTTCACAAGATGCTAATTATAATCTATGTTAAGATAATTAAGAGTAGCTTTCTAGCTGCTAAATTTTACTTTTTCTGCCTCACTTTTAATTTATCTCTAGAAAATGTGTATTAAAATTTAAATGTCTGTCTGAGCAACTTAATAGAGTATAATTATCAACTAAACTTCCTTTATTATCACTTAATATCTGAAGAGTGTTAAGGAAAAGAGGTTATGGTAACTATTAAGCAATGGTGACTCACAGTACGTAATAACAACAACAACAAAGTATACGCATGACATGCACACACTCAGCTCAAACAGACCTAGAGGCATGAATGAGCAGAATTAGGTGGGATTTTTTTGTTTGTTTGTTCTTTTCTTTTTATATAATTAAGAGTCAGGAAAGACACCCCAATACAGAGTATTATACAGTATAACCATTTTGTGTATTTTTAATGATATTACATTAACTCTATATTGAAAGAAAGCAGGTCTGTTAAAGAAGCTGAAAGCCATACAGGAATACTAGAACAAACCAAACCAAAAGACTTACACTTTCTTGTTGTTATTGTGTGCAGTAGAGTCGGAACGGATTCATAGCTGACCCTTCAGTGGGTTTTCAGATAGAGCCAGTAAATGACTAATGAAAAGATTGCCCATCTTTCATCCACACAGCTGCTGGTGAATTAGGATGGTGTGCAATCTGGATTGCAGTACAGTTTCTACATTTCTCTTAGGTAGAACCTCACTATAACCACTATTCTAACCTCAGACAACATTACCTTGTCTCCACAGGAAGCTGATGCAGCAACTCCCATCAATTAACCAGGACTGTGCCTACCTTAAGCGCAATTCTCTTTTCCCCGCTAACTGCAGCAGTTGGAAATATTTTATCTGTGAGATGTACTCTTGATGATTCACTCAAAGAAATTGTGATCAAAGCAATCCCTCCATCACACCCATAATTGGAAGAGGCTGCTAGACAACTTGCTACCCAAAATCAGCGAGGAAGTACTGAAGAAAACCAGTGTGTGGGTTAAAGAAACTTAGTTTTTCATCTATCCTTATAAGTGTTCTTTTAACGTGCTCCGAGTTTTCTTTTGAAATCATTCAAGTTGCCAACAATAAAATTGATTTAGAGATACAAAACTCTGAAATATTGAGAAGACAAGAGAAAATGTCTTTTCACTTACCTTTTTTTTTCAGTCTACAGTAGTTCTAATCTCGGCATAGAAATCTGTAAGCAGCTCTAGCCAATCAATATTTCAAATAAATAAATGGTGACCTTCAAATCCACTGACTGCCAGATTTTCCTTTGAATTTTCTAAGCTACTGGTTTGTTTCCAAGTATATAACCTGTGTTTATATCTCTTAAAAAATGTATTTGCTATGAATAAGTCATTGTGCAAAATTCAATCATTCTCTCTCCAGCTCCATTTCTGTCACCGAGTCCATGTTTTCCAACTACTGAATCTTCTTCTCTGTTCCCAACTTTTGCATTCCAATCACCCATTATTATCAATGCATCTTGATTGCATGTTCAATCAAACCCTGATTGTAAAAGTTGGTAAAAATCTTCTATATCCTCTTCCTTGGCTCTGGTTGTTGGTGCATATATCTAAATGATAGTGGTATTCAAGGAATTCCTTGTATGCGTATGGATATTATCCTGTCACTCACAATACTGTACTTCAAGATGGATCTAGCAATGACTTTTTAAACTATGAAAGCAACTCCATTTTTTCTCACCTTTTCATCTGCAGAATAATAATATATCATATGATCATCCAATTCAAACTGTCCCATGCCAGTCCCTCTCATCTCCCCAATGCATAGTATGTCAATATTTATGCGTTCCATTTCGTACTTAACAATATCTAATTTTCCTACATTCATGGTTCTCACATTCCATGACCCAATCACTATTGTATGCTTACAACTGTTCCTCTTCCTTTGAATTTCCGTCCTTGAAAGCTCAACCTCAGTTTCCCTTTCTGTTATCTATATGTGTTCTGTTGTACACAGGGTTTTCAGGGGCCTGCTATTTTAAAAGTGGATAGCCAATCCTTCTTCCTAGTCTGTCGTAATCTGAATGTTCAGATTTGGAGAAGTATCAGACAGACCAGCATTTTATAGAAAAAGTGAAAGGTGGAGTTAACGATTAGTATCAGTGTTGTCCCTGCCTTTGCAACACGTGTCTTTACCCACTTATTTCCCTCCTCCACCATCCACCAGGATACCCATCGACTTCTACCCACTCCCTTCACATCTATCTCCCATTGATCAGTCCTTGATCTAATAGCTTACATATGACGCATCCTTGGCTTCTGTGATTCCAAACACGTCGGCTTCTGGTAGTTTCTTATGTTGGGACCAGTGTCTCCGAAGTTTAGTAAATGACTGGAACAGCACATCAGCAGAGAACTGCCAGAAGTCCAGGCTGGGTTTAGAAAGGGTCGTGGTACAAGGAATATTGTAGCTGATGTTAGATGGATCTTAGCTGAAAGTAGGGAATAGCAGAGGAATGTCTATCTGTGTTTCATTGACTATGCAAAGGCATTTGACTGTGTGGATCATAACAAACTGTGGCTGACTCTAAGAAAAATGGGAATCCCAGAACACTTGATAGTTCTAATGAGAAAGCTACACTTGGGCCAAGAGGCAGTAGTCAGAACAGAGCATGGGAACACTGCATGGTTCTAAATGGGAAGGGCGTACACCAGCGATGCATCCTATCTCCATACCTTTACAATCTGTATGTAGAACAGATCATCCGGGAGGCTGGGCTTTATGAGGAGAAATGTGGGGTCAAGATTGGTGGAAGATCTATCAACAATCTGCGTTATGCAGATGACACAACCCTGCTTGCTGAAACTGAGGAGGACCTGAATGACCTGCTGCAGAGGGTCAAGGACTGCAGCCTCCAATATGGATTGAGGCTCAACGTCAAGAAGACAAAGAATCCCACCACTGGGCCAATTGGAAGCATCAGGATGGATGGTGAAGAGATTGAGATTGTTCACAGCTTTAGTTTGCTTGGCTCCACAGTCAACACCCTTGGCACCAGTAGCCAGAAAATTAAAAGGTGCATTGCCATGGGAAAGTCTGCTTTTAGGGACGTCTCCAAAGTACTGAAGAGCAATGGTGTCTCTTGGGAGACTAAGGTGCGTCTGATACAGGCCATGGTCTTCGCAATCGCTTGCTATGCATCAGAGAGTTGGACAATGACCAAGGGGGACAGGAGAATTGATGCCTTTGAGCTGTGGTGCTGGAGAAGAGTATTGAGAGTACCATGGACTGCTAGGAAAACAGATTCATCCTGGATAGGGTTAATTCGGGTGGCTTTTTGGACGCAAGGATTCTGAGGCTCTGTCTAACATACTTTGGTCATGTTGTAAGGAGAGACCGGTCCTTGGAGAAGGACATCATGCTGGGGAGGGTGGAGGGATAGCGCAGGAGGGGAAGGCCCTCTATGAGGTAGATTGATTCGATGACTCGGGTTATCAGGATGGGAGTGTCAGAGACAGTGCGATTGGCACAAGACATAGCAGAGTTTAGGGCTGTTGTGCTTAGGGTCGCTATGAGTCTCAAGCGAGTCGACGGCACATAACAACAACAACTGGTTTGTTATCAGGCTGACATAACATTGGTGGTATCAATAAAGACGATTTCTAAAGAGGTCAAAGAGTCTCACTGAATAAGAACTAAAATTTCTGAGTCAAGTGTGATATTTTGATAGAACGTCACCACAAAAAGACACCAAGCGAGTGCAAGTGAAAAGAACAGAGGGTTATTAGATGCTAATAATGACTATGAATGAGTCAGGAAAGGACTGACTCCATCTTTGGGAAAGAGGTGGGTCAAGACACACATGCCAAGGTTGGGTAGCAACACTGAATCTATTGGTCACTTCTATAATTGGGTAAATGTCTTTGATCCCTATCCTAAAAAGAGTTTATATATTCTCTCTTGCAGGGAATTGGGCTAACACAATTTTTGATCTGTTATGATGTTGTATAGCTTCTGATTGATTTATGGTGGTTCATGAGTGGTCTGTTCTTCAGCTCCTTTTTTACAGATGAATCTGATTTTTTTGTGCTTTGTTGTCATTGTCGTCATTGTAAAGAACAGTTTCTGGTTGGGTTACTCTGTCAGCATTTCCTTTGCTTTTCCTATTAAGAGGAGGACAGAGATTCTGGTTTTTTGTTTTTGGTGTTTTATGTTTTTGTGTGTTTGTTTTTACTGGAAGGAAGATAGGCTTCTATCTGCAGCCTGTTAGATTATATCCTTTTCAGCATTACAAAATTCTAATGGAGATATGAATTATTATACTCTACATAAGTAGAAGCAAAAGTCAGACCACCGGTATCAGTTTAGTATCAATAAACAATAGTAGTGTTTTCTTCCTTCCAGTCACAGGTCTGCCCCCTACTCAGTAATCCAAGGATCCAAGTGTGAGTCCATTAGTCCTAGACAATAGAAATTATAAAAAAAATGCAATTTCCAATGAGTTTATCATGTAATAAAAGAAATACAATAATAAATATAAATACATTTTTATATTTATTTTAGATATACACAAGTGCTATGAGAATTCAAGGAAGTATGTTTTGATGGCTTAGTGGTAAAAAGTTGCATGGTGAATGCAAACATATGCAGTTCGGATCTATCAGACACTCCATGGGGAAAAGATAGGCAATCTCCTCTCATTAGATTTACTGCCTCTGGAAATCTACTGAAAAGTCAACTATACCAAGTTGATGGTATTTAAAAGGAAGAGAGAGAGAAGTCTAATGGCCGAGTTCATAGGGAAATGTGCTGCTGAGGGGTGGTAATTTGAATTCACCACCAGTGGCCATAATCAGAAAGATGGACAATCTCCTACTGTGACAGCTTCAGAAACCCAATGGAGCATCAGTGGTGAGTGAGTTATGAATTAATTTTAATGAATAAGTTTATCCCTTAACTTGGACAGATGTCCTTTTCTCTTATCAGTAGATTTGTTATAAGCATTTGTGTCAGAGTGTATGTTTGACAGTGATGAAAATAAACAAATAACACTGTAAATATAATGCTTTAATTGATACAATTCCTGTTTTCTGCACAGTAGTTAAGGGCAATAACAAATTTAGGAAAAACTGGTTTTAGATATAGACAATAAGTAACTGTATTAAAGGCTCCATGGTTAAAGCAGAGGGGACAAAAAGTCCTTATGTACCAACAGAGAAAAGATGGAAACTGTCAATTAATTAATTTTACCTGTATCCATTATCAATACACTTGCAGCCAGGAGATTGCATTGGGAAAGTCTGCAATCAGGAAACTCTCCAAATTACTGAGAGGAAACAATGTCAATTTGAGGACTAAGGTGTGCTGGGCTATAATCTTTTTCAACGATTTCCTATGCATCTGAAAGCCAAACAATGAATGAGGATGATAGAAGAAAAATTGATGCCTTTGAGCTATAGTGTTATAGAAGAGTACTGAGTATCCAAAAGAACAAATAAGTGTGTCAGGGAGAAAGTGCAACCAGAATCTTCCTTGAAGGCAAAGATGACAAAGCTTCATCTCACATACTTTGGGCATGTTGCTAGTAGAGGCTTTTCCTTGCAGAGGAATAGCATGCTTGGAAAGGCAGAAGGTTGGTGGAAAATATCAACACCCTTAATTAGATTAACTGATACAGGGACTGTTCCGTGGACTCAAGTAAATCAAAGATGATGAGGTTGCCATAGGATAGGACAGGTTTCAGAGTTGTTGTGCATACGGTTGTTATGAGTCAAAATGACAACATCTAATCACAACCATGTACTTGAGTAGAACTCTTAGGAGTTTGTGCAACAACAAAGCTATCCTTAGTAAAGCAACTACAGAAGAACCTTTTCTAAAATTTAGTTCTAATAGTGGCCGTTTCATCTCTTAGTCCAATTACTTGTGTCTTTTCCTTATTATCCATTGTTAGTCTTACTAGTTGTTTGTCAATTTTATTGACCTTTTCAAAGAACCAACTCCTAGTTTTGTTGATGGTTTCAGTTTTTTTTCTATTTCATTTATTTCTGCTCTATTTTTTTATTAATTTCAATGAACATCAATAGAGATGTTGAAATTCCATTCATTCATTGTTGCACTTTTCTCCCTGCCCATCGCCAGTTGACTCCTCTCCTTGAAAAGCAAAAGAAAAACTCCTTCATTGCACACAATCCCCCCACACTATTTATTATCATTTCAGGGTTTTTTTAGATGGTGTCGGGTTTTCTTGCTGTTCTTTTTCAATTTGTTGGAGATGTTGGGTTAGAGAGTGAATGGTAATTTTTTTTCCCTGCCTTTTGATGTGTTTACTTATTGCTATAAATTGACCTCTGATTACAACTTTGGCTGTTTTCCAGAGGCTTTGGTAAGTGGTCTTTTCATTGTCATTTGTTTCAAGAAACTTTTTTATTTTAATTTTTATTTATTCGAGTACCCACTCATGTTCAAGCAAAATGTTGTTCAACTTCCAAATGTATGGGTTTTTTCTTCTTCTTTATTCTCTTGTTATTAATTTTTAATGCAGCATTGTGGTCTGAGAGGATGCTTTGTATTATTTCTATGTTTTTAAATGTACTGATACTTGCCTTGTGACCTAAAATGTGATCTATTCTGGAGAATGTTCTATGTACTTTGGGTAAGAAGGTGTATTGTGATTTTTTTGGGTGCATTAGCCTATGAGATCGAGTCAGTTTATTTTATGGTTTAATTCTTCAGCATCTTTGTTGGGTTTCTTTCTGGTAGTTATATTTTCTTGAGATTGGTGTACTGAAGTCTCCAACTACTATAGTAGTGTTGTCTATTTCCTTTCTCAGTTTCGTTAGTGTATATTTTAAATATTTTGCAGGTCTTTAATTTGGTGCATAGATATTTATTATTGCTGTGTCCTCTTGTTCTTTGACCCTTTAAGCATTATGTACTGACCTTTTTTGTCCTTTGTGATGTTTTTGCATAGAAATTTATTTTATCAGAGATTAATATCACTACTCCTGCTTTTTTTCTCCTTGTCATTTGCTTGGTATATTTTTACCCACCCTTCTATATTTAGTCTTTCTTCATCTTCATTTTCAGGTATGTCTCTTGTTATTGATAAGACAGCATATTGATGTTTGGTTTGTTATTTTTATCCAATCTGCTACTCTTTTTCTCTTCACTGGTGCATTTAAATCATTCAACATTCAGTGTGATTATTGAAGGCAAGGTTTTTATTGCTATCATTTTGTATAGTTCTTTTTGGTGTTGTTGCTAGTTACTTTGGTCCATCCTGCTTTCTGTGGCACCTCTGTAAAAAGGACGTCTCTAAGTATTTTCTGCAATCCTGGTCTTGTTTTTAAAAACTCTCTTAGTTTACGTTTTTCTGGGAATTTCTTGATCTCTTCTTCATATTTGATGGACAAGTTTGCTGGGTACAGTACTCTTGGTTGACAGTTGTGTTCTTTGAGTGTTTAATATATATCATTCCACTGTCTTCTTCCTCCCATGGTTTCTACTGAGAAATTGGTACTTAATCTTTTCTGTTCTCCCTTATAAGTTATTCTTTGTTTCTCCTTTACTGCTGTCAGAATTTTCCCCTTATCTGTGGTTCTGGCAATCTTGACTATGATATGCCTTGGTGTTTTTCTTTTGGCGTCTGTTCTGTATAGTGTTCGCTCAGCTTCTTGAATATATATTCTCTCATTCTTTATTATGCCTAGGACGTTTTCTTCTAGTAATTCTATAACTTTTTTGGTGCCTTTACTTGTTTCTTCCTGTTCTGGGGTTCCAGTGATGCACATGTTATTTCTCTTGATGGTATCCCACATTATTTCTAGGTTTTCTTCTTTTTCATTCTTTTATTTTATTCTGCTTTTTGCTCTAGCAGATCAGTGGTGAGAATTCTATCATCTATTTCACTACTTCTGTGTTCCATCTCTTCAATTCTGTTCATATGTCCCTCCATCATATTGACAGTGTCTGAAACATTGGACCCCATATTTTTGATCATGGCTTTTTGTTTTTTTCACAGTACCTTTAATGGCTCATTTGTTTTATCTGCACTGTTTTGGATAATTTTTTTAAGCTCCTCCTGATTTTTGCTTGCAGCGTCCTATAATTTTTTGTCTTTTACCCATTGAAAATATTTAATCATTGTTCTTTTCAATTCTGTGTCAGAAATTCCATCAGACTTTCTGGCTTCAGGAAATCTATTGATTCTGTGTCATTCTTTTGGGGGGGTGGGGTGATATCTTGCTTTGGGCTTATGTAGGATGTAAAGTAGTCTGCTTCTTTCAGGACATTGCTGTGGTAGAGATTTTCATTCCTGAGGTGATAGCCAGTTCTTGATCTTATATCACTGCTCCAGAAAAAGGTTCAGCACATGTGCAGATGCACATAGGATGGGTGCATGTGCATATGCATATGCACCTTGGGTGGCCGCACACATGGATGCAAGTGGGGTGGGCACTCATGCAAATGAACACAGGGGCTGGAAGGAGTGACACATATGCAGACCCATGTCGGGGTGGGAGTAAGAGGGGACCTGAACAGAAAACTAGGAAGCCCTACTTTTCCCCTCGAGAACTGGGTCTGCAACCCCACTCAAGCTCTAGTTCTCTCACTCCCTTCTGTTTAAGGTGAAGGGGTCCCACAATTGGTCCAGCAATCATTACTTTTCCCTCCCTAAGTAATTCACTCAAATTCCCACTGTCTTACTTGCTCCTGTCAGGTGGGTCCAACCATAATTTGCTGCTCCCCACTGAATCTCACTGCTCCCTGCCAGGGCTTGCTGCTCCCTGCCAAGGCTACCAAACTAATTATTTTAATAATTGTTCTCACTCAAATTCCATCTGTCCTGCTCTCTCCACTCTGTCTGCACTTGGCTCTGTATGCCCTCAGCTTTGTCTTGAGAAGCTCATCTTTCCCACCCTACAATAAAGACACAACTTGAATATTAAGTAAAGCAGTCAATAAGGCAAAAGACAAATTGCTCTGGGGAAAGCCATTATCAGAAACATCTCAAAAGTGCTAAGAAACAACAATATCAGTCTGGAGTCTAAGATACACCTGCTTCAGGTCATAGTCTACATGATTACTTGTTATGCATCAGAGAACTGGACAGTAACTGGGGTTGATAGAAGAGAATTGATGCCTTTGAGTTTTAGTGCTGGAGAAGAATATTGGATACACATATCCTGGACTGCCAAGAGAACAATCAGGTTTATCCTGGAGAGGGTAAAACCAGGCTGCTCCTTAGAGACAAGGATGTTGAAGCTCTGTCTTACATACTTTGGGCAGGTGGCCAAGAGGGATCAGCCCTTGGAGAGAGACATTATACTTGAAAGGCTTGAGGTACAGTGCAGGAGAGGAAGACCCTGGATGAGATGAATTGACATAGTAACTGGAGTGATGGGGATAGGTGTGTCAGAATCACTGAAACTGGATCAAGATAGAGCAGAGTTCAGAGGTATTGTGTATAGGGTTGTTATGAGACACAGGTGACTCAATCTCACAGAACAACAACAAAGAAACTTAAAACACCACATGAAAAACAAACCCGTTGCTTTCAAGTCAATTCTAACTCCTAGCAAACTTCCATTGCTTGTTCAAGGCTGTAAATCTTCTTTTTCCCCTTTTTTTGTTTTTTGTTTTTCTTTTTGTTTTGTTTTAATTTATTATTAATTTCAATGAAAATGTACAGAGACTTTGGATTTCCATTCATTCACTGTTGCAGTTTTCCCCCCTCCCAATCCTCCCCCCTAGCACACTACCTTCTTGGAAAAGTAAAAGAAAAATTCTTTCATTGTTTTACAAACCCTTCCCCAGGTCCACTCTACCATGCAGCCTTCACTCTGGACTCCTGTCATGACAAAATACCTAATCACATATGCCTTTTAAACAGTTTTCTCCCTCATCTGTTTCAATGCAGCATACATTATTAAACCCATCTTTCTCAGTCTCCCCCCCAACCCCAAGGTCAGTCCTCTTTTACAACAGTATGGGCCATGCAGTATTTGTCCTTTTGTGACTGAGATACTTCACTCAGCATAATGTCCTCTAGGGTCACCCATTTTGAATAATATTGCATGAGTTCCTTGTTTTTCAAAGCAGCATAGTATTTCACTGTGTGAATATACTACAGCTTCTATATCCATTTATTTGTTGATGGGCACTTAGGTTGTTTCCAACTCCTTGCTATTGTGAACAAAGCAGCGATAAACATAGGTGTGCATATACCTGCTTAGATGTTAATTATAGTCTCTTTGGGGTATATTCCCAGTAGCGGAATTGCTGGGTCGAATGGTATCTCTATTTACAACTTTTTGAGAAAGCGTCATACCTCCTTCCACAGTGGTTGCACCATTTTACACTCCCACTAACAGTGAATAAGTTTTCCAGTTTCTCCACAACCTCGCCAGCATTTGTTGCTTGCTGTTCTGTTAAATTTTGCTATTCTGACTGGGTGAGATGATAGCTCATAGTTGTTTATTTGCATCTCTCTTAGAGCTAGGGATTTTGAACATTTCTTCATGTGCTTGTTAGCCATCTGAATGTCTTCTTTGTTGAAGTGTCTGTTCATACCCTGTGCCCATATTTTCTATTGTATTATTTACCTTTATCTTGTTGTGGTGAAGGCTGTAAATCTTTAAGGAAGAGAACTGTCTATCTTTCTTCTGAGGAGCAGCTGGTGGATTCAACTCATTTACCTTCCAGTTACCGGTACAACACATAAAGCACTGTGTCACCAATGCTTCCTAATCACTGCCACAGTGGAAAAAATTTAAATGAACAAAGTTGTTTTGTTGGTTTTTTTGAGTTGTGGGGTTTTTTTTTTTTGGGTTTTTTTTTTTTTTGCTTTTTAACAAGGTCACCTATCTTTAAAGAAATAGGAGGCTTTGGTGGCCTAGTTTGGAGGAATTGTAGTACTAGTCAAAATAGTTCAAATAGGTAGTTCTAATAGTTCAAATCTACCAGAAGCTCTGAAGGAGAAAGATAGGCAACCTCCTCTTGTGTGATTCATAGCCTCCCTCTGAAAACCTGTGGATGTATAAATTGGTTCTGATTTGATGACAAAAATGAGTAAGTGAATCTCTAAAGGGTAGATAGAGTTCTTTAAGCAGGATAAGAGCTATTTCCTTAATTTACACTTGGCCTAGTGTTTAAATAATGGCAACTCTAGTAAAAAGGATTCTCTTCAGGTTTTGCAGGACTAGTAAAGGAGACTAGCAAGAGAAGTACAGAATAAATCATCTCCTATACTTGATTTCCAGAGCTGGCAGCTGGTAGCTCAATATAAAAAACTGAAGGAGAGGAGAAACAATAGCCATTTGCAATAGTAAAGAATGTTTGTTTTTAAAATATTCCTAAATATCGTCATGGACCTATGTTTAGGAAAAGAGCAGGAAGCATTTACAACTCTTCTGGGGGAAAAAATACAATGAAACAAAAGGCAAATATCCTTCAGCTGATGTCATCCCGGCAGTATGTAATGTATTTACAAATCAGAATGTTCTCTGCAGCCCAGTTGGCACAAGTTCCTGTAAATGTTCTCAGTAGCAATACTGCTGTCCAGCAGATGTTATAGGTGATTTCTTTTTCTCCCTCTGCAAGCTACTTTTGCTGTGGATTAAAAAAAAAAATTCAAACAAACCGAAAGACAAAAAATCCACAACAAAACACTGAACTCATTGTGATTACATTGATTCTGACTCATTCATTGACTCATTAAAAACTCAGATATTACAGAATGGAAGCGCTCCATAGAGTTTTCTTGACTGTAATCCTTTTTTCACACCAGGCCTTTCTTGTATGTTGTCATCAAGTAGGTTTGAACTACTAACTATCAGTTTAGTTAACTCAACTCAACTCATAGTTAGTCCTATGCTGACCCTATTTCAGATGTGACTTCTGAGTTACTGAGGAGGAACAGTGTCAGTCTAGAGACTAAGATGCCCCTGATCCATGCTATGATCTTCACAATTACTTGGTATGCATCAGAGTCCTGGGCAATGAATAAGGATGGCAGAAGAAGAATTGATGTGTTTGAGTTGTGGTGCTGGAGGTGAGTATTGACCATACCATAGATTGCCAAGTAAACAAACAGATTTGTACTGGAGAGGGTGAAATCAAGTTACTCTTTGGAGACAAGGATTTTGAAGCTCTATCTCACCTGCTTTGAGTATATTTCCAAGAACATACTTGCAAGAGTAGAAAGTCAGAATAGGACAGGAATACTCTGTGGCAACAGGATTAGGTATGTCAGAAATGATGAGGTTGATTCAGGATAGGGCAAGGTTGAGAACCATTAATCATAGGATTATTATGAGTCATAGTCTATGGCACATAACAACAATATTTGGATAATCAAGTACTCTATCTTAGATAAAACTGTGTCCCACCAATAATGATCCATCTCAAAGAGTTCTGAGTTAACTTTTTAAAACGGAAAAGAAAAGGTGAGCAAGAACTTAATATGGATGTGGAAAACTTTAAAGTGCTTTAAATATTATTGTTGTTAGGTGCCGTGGAGTCACCTGTGACCCATAGAGACCCTATGTACAGCAGCTCTGAACCCTGCCTGCCCTTTCGTGAGCCAGTTTCACTAACTGACACACTAACCCCCATTGCCCTACTTACTATATCAGTCGATCTCATCCAGAGTCTTCCTCTCCTGTACTGTCCCTCTACCCTTCCAAGCATGATGTCCTTCTCCAAGGACTGTTCTCTCCTGGGCACATACCCCAAGTACGTGAGGCTATTTGTTTTCTTGGCAGTCCATAGTATGTTCAAGACTCTTCTACAGCACCACAATTCAACAGCAACGATTTTTCTACTGTTGTCCTTAGTCATTGTCCAACTCTCTGAAGCATAATAAGTAATTCTAAAGACAATGTCTGGATTTAGATGCACCTTAGTCTCTAGACTGACATTATTGTTTTTGAGCACTCTGGAGATGTCCGTGACAGCAGATTTTCCCAACATAATTCATCTTTTGATTTGCTGATTGTTGGTGTTAAGAGTGTTTATTGTGCAGCCAAGCAAACTCTAACTGTTACCAATCTCAATTTCTTTTCTATCTTGATGCTGCCAATTGGCTGGGTGGTGAGAATATTTGTCTTCTTGCAGTTAAGCTTCAATCCACATTGAAGACTACAGTCCTTGACCTTCTTGAGCAAGCACTTTAGGTCTTTAGTTTCAGCAAGCAAGGTTGTATCATCTGCATACCATAGGTCGTTGATGAGTCTATCTCCAATCCTGATACCGCATTCCTCCTCATAAAGCCCCAAGTAATCTGTTCTGTATATATATTGAAAAGGTATGGAGACAGGATGCATCCCTGACACATTCCTTTACTGATTTCATGCAGTGTTTTCCTGATCTGTTTTGAGCGCTGCTTCCTGGTGGAAGCATAGGTTTCACAGAAGCACAGTCAAATGTTCTGGGATTCCCATTTTCTTCAAGGGTACAAAAAGAAAAAATGTTACAATAATAATACTGGGAGAACGATAATAACAAACATTACTAGGTTTTAAAAGTCTAGTCATAAATTAAGTTTTGTAAAAAAAGTCACGTACACTTCAAGTTATATTACAATGTTTGTGTTTTCATAAAAAATTATAAAACTCCTTCGAGGGAACATTTGGCTCCTAAAAGTCAAAGCTGATTTTGAAACAATTTCCTTTTGTCCTTCAGTTTATCATCTCTGTGTACCTACAAGGCTCACATTTCCTGCTGCTCAAGCACTCATAGCTTGTTTCCTGTTGATAAGTCCCTGGAGCTAGTTCCATATCCTCAGGAAAACAAACAGTTTATTATATGCTCTGAGGAACTTGGCTTTACCAGGAAAAGTCATACTTCTCCACTGACTTTGCCTGACTTTTCTTCAGAATTACTTGCAAGACACATATACTTTTTTGTTGTTGTTGTTGTTATGTGCCATCGAGTCGCTTGCAACTCATAGCAACCCTATGTACAAGATCCCTAAATGCCGTTCTATCCTGTGCCAATTTAGCCATCTCAAATGCACTCATTCCTACCACTCCACTCACAGAATCTACTGGGGGGAAAAATTCTTCTTACCTTGTGAAACCAATGCTTCCCTCTGATTTTCAACTGAAAGTTTCTCCCAGAAAATAGGTTTTCAAAGTGATTTTATGGTATTTTATATCTTACTCTAATAATTCTATTAGAAGACATATTGCCATGGGAAAGTCTGCTGTAAGGGACCTCTCTAAAGTACTGAAGAGCAAAGGTGTCTTTTTGGAGACTAAGGTGCATCTGATACAGGCCATGGTCTTTGCTACCACTTATTATGCATCAGAGAGTTGGACAATGACTAAGGGGGATAGAAGGAGAATTGATGCCTTTGAGCTGTGGTACTGGAGAAGAGTATTGAGGGTACCATGGACTGTTAGGAAAACAAACAGATTCATCCTGGAAAGGGTCAAACCGGGCTGCTCCTTGGAGGCAAGGATTCTAAGGTTTCATCTAACATACTTTGGACATGTTGCAAGGAGGGACAGGTCCTTGGAGAGGGACATC